>NW_024412403.1:6214151-6288813 GCF_014898765.1 Herpailurus yagouaroundi | reverse complement strand
TGTGTGTGTGTGTGTGTGTGTGTGTGTGTGTGTGTGTGTGTGTGTGTTTAAGTGTCTTTATTTACTTTGAGAGAAAGAGAGTGCATGTGAGCGAGGGAGGGGCAGAGAGAGATTGGGAGAAAGAGAATCCCAAACAGGCAAGCTCCATGCTGTTGGCACAGAGCCCCACTTGGGGCTCGATCCCATGAACTGTGAGATCATGACCTAAACTGAAACCAAGAGTCAGATGCTTAACTGACTGAGCCACCCAGGCACCCTCTCTTAGTGTTTCTTTCTTTTTTTCTTTTCTATTTTTTAACTGAAGATGTCTTGGCTTTCATTCTTTTTTTTTTTTAATTAAAAAATATTTATTTATTTTTGAGAGAGAGAGAGAGAGACAGAGTGCGAGCAGGGGAGGGGCAAAGAGGGAGGGAGACACGGAATCCAAAGCAGGCTCCAGACTCCAAGTTGTCAACACAGAGCTGGACACAGGGCTTGAACTCACAAACTGAGAGATCATGACCTGAGCCGAAGTTGGACGCTTAACCGACTGAGCTGCCCAGGTGCCCCTTGGCTTTCATTCTTGAAGAATGTTTTTAATGAGTGTAGAATTCTTAGTTGACAGTTTTTTTCTTTCAGCACTTTGAGAGAGAGAGAGAGAGAGAGAGAGAGAGAGAGAGAGAGAGAGAGAGAGAACACTCAGGGGAGGAGCAGAGAGAGGGAGAGAATCCCAAGCAGGCTCTGCATTATCAGCGCAGAGCCTGATGTGGGACCTAATCTCACAAACCGCAGGATCATGACAAGTTGAAACCAGGAGTCGGATGCTCAACTGACTGAGCCACCCAAGCACCCCTCTTTCAGCACTTTATATGTGTTTTTTTGCTTTTGTCTTGTGGTCTCTACTTTTTTTTTTTCTTAAGTTTATTTATTTTGAGAGAGAGAGAGTGCAAACAAAGGAGGGACAGAGAGAGGGAGGGAGCATCCCAAGTGCACACACCATTTGTGCAGAGCTTGATGCAGGGCTCGAACCCATGAATGGTGAGGTTATTACCTGAGCCAGAGTCATACGTTTAACTGACCGAGCCACCCAGCTACCTCTGGTCTCTATACTTCTGATGAGACATTGCAGATTATTTGAATCCTTGTTCCCTGTATGTGATATGTTATTTTTCTCTGGTCGCTTTCGAGATTTCTCTTTCGCATTGGTTTTCAGCCATTTGATTATGATGTGCCTAAAAATGATTTTCTTTGTACTTATCTTTATTGGGGTTTGCTGAGATTCTGGACTCTGTAAAAATATGTCTTTTACCAAATTCAGGAACATTTTAGCCATTATACTTTCAAATATTATTTCTGCCCCATTTGCTGTCATTTCTCCTCCTGGAACTCTAATTACATACATATGAAAACTTTTGTTATTATTCCATACTTCCCTGAGGCTTTTTCATTTTTTTTAAAATGTTTATTTATTTTTGAGACAGAGAGAGACACAGCATGAGCAGGGAAGGGGCAGAGAGAGAGGGAGACACAGAATGTGAAGCAGGCTCCAGGCTCTGAGCTGTCAGCACAGAGCCCGACATGGGGCTCGAACTCACGAACTGTGAGATCATGACCTGAGCCGAAGTCAGACGCTTAACCGACTGAGCCACCCAGGCGCCCCCTTTTTTCATTTTTAAAATATCTGTTTCTCTCTGATCTTCAAATTAGATGATTTCTTTATCTTTCTTTCTTTCTTTCCTCATTCATTCATTCATTCATTCATTTACATTTTAGAGTGAGTTGGGGGAGGGGGAGAAGTGGGGGGAGAGAGAATCTTAAGCAGGCTCCACACTCAGTGCAAAGCCCAACTTGGGGCTCGATCCCACGACCCTGGGATCATGACCTGAGCTGAAGTCAAGATTCAGATGCTCAACCAACTGAGCCACCCAGGTGTCTCCAGATTAGATGATTTCTGTTGATCTTATCTTTTATATTCACTTATTTTTTCCTCTGTCATCTTCCTTCTACATTCTGCATCTAGTCTAGTGAGCTTTTTACTTCAGACATTATCCTTTTTCAGTTCCAAAATGTTCCACCCGTTTGATTTTTATTATTTTCATTTCTCTGCCAATGAACACTTTTCAATCGTCTTATCATTGCAAGCATGTTTTCCTTTACTTCTTTGACCATGGGTAGAATGATTGCTTTGACATCCTCGTCTGCTAATTCCAACCTCTGGGTCCTTCCACAGAGCGTTTCCACTTACTGTTTTTTTTTTTCTCTTGAGGAGGGGTCATAGTTTCCTTGTTCTTTTTATGTCAAGTATTTTGGATTGTGTCTGGGACATTGTGAATGTTGTGTTGTGCAGACTGTATTTTGTTACATTCCTCTGAAAAATGTTGATGATTTTATTCCAGCATACACTTAATCTGTGGGACTCAGATTGCAAACTCTATGTTTCTGGTAGCAGCTCAGATCTCAGCTGAGTTATTTTTATTTTAGCCAAATCAGTCCCATGCATGCATGGTTAGGGGCTCAACTGGAGATTTTGCAGAGTTTATGTACGGAATTTGGGGCTCCCTGTCTCCCGTCCAGTATTCTGTCCTCATTTCCTGGTAGCTGTGGTTGCCCCAAGTTCTGCTTTCTGATTCTTCAGGCCAGAAATCCTGAGGTTTTTTGTTGTGGTTTTATTTCCCCTGTAACATTTGCTTATTGTCAGACTTAAAAGCCCTGAAAACAGTAACTCACTCAGTGTCATTCTCATCTTTTTTATTTTTTTTAAATTTTATTTATTTATTTTGAAAGACAGATTGAGATCAAGCAGGGGGAGGCACAGAGAAGAGAAGGAGTCTCCTCCCTGTCAGCACAGAGCCCAACGCAGGGCTTGAACTCACGAACCATGAGATCATGACCTGAGCCAGAGTTGACTGTTTAACAGACTGAGCCACCCAGGCGGCCCTCATCTATTTTTTTTTATTTAAAAAAAAATTTTTTTTTCAACATTTTTTATTTATTTTTGGGACAGAGAGAGACAGAGCACGAACGGGGGAGGGGCAGAGAGAGAGGGAGACACAGAATCGGAAACAGGCTCCAGGCTCCGAGCCATCAGCCCAGAGCCCGACGCGGGGCTCGAACTCACGGACCGCGAGATCGTGACCTGGCTGAAGTCGGACGCTTAACCGACTGCGCCACCCAGGCGCCCCTCTCATCTATTTTTTTCAACCATTTTAACCATTTTTTTAAATTAAAAAAAAAAATATTTTTTAGATTTATTTATTTTTGATAGAGAGAGACAGAGCACAAGCGGGGAAGGGGCAGAGAGAGAAGGAGACACAGAATCCAAAGCAAGCTCCAGGCTCTGAGTTGTCAGCACAGAGCCCGATGCAGGGCTCGAACTCACAAACTGCGAGATCATGACCTGAGCCGAAGTCGGACGCCTAACAGACTGAGCCACCCAGGCACCCCTTTAACCATTTTTAAGTGTACAGTTCCGTAATGTTAAGTAGATTCACAATGCTGTGCAAAAGATCTCCAGAACTTTTTCACTTTGCAGAACTTTCTACTCCTGCAACTCCCAATTTCCTCCTCTCCCCAGCCCCTGGTCACCAGCATTTCACTTTCTGTTTCTATAAATTTGACTATTTTAGGTATGTCATATAAGTAGAATCAAAAACATTTGTCTTTTTGTGAGTGGCTTATTTCATTTAGCATCATGCGATCAGGGTTGCTCGGTGCTGTGGCCCGTGACAGTTGATAACTTTTCTTTTTAAGGCCTCATGATACTCTCTTGGATGTATATACCACTTTTTGTTTATTCATTCATTCACGGATGGACATTTGGATTGTTTCTACCTCTTGGCTGTTATGAATAATACTGCTATGAACATGAACATGCAAATAATTTTTATCATGTTAAGTATCAACTCCCTCTTGAATCTTACTTTGGTTCGTTTTCCTATTTTTCCTTTTGTTCTGTTTGTTTGTTTGTTTTAAGTAGGCTCCACACCCAACGTGGGGCTTCAACTCATGACCTTGAGATCAAGAGTTGCATGCTCTACTGACTGAGCCAGCCAGACACCCCTGTTTTGTTTTGTTTTATCTTTTAAACTCAGAATTTATAGTCATTATCTGTTGGAGGGTTGGGTTTAAAAGGAGATCACTTGGCTATAATGGAATTGGGATTGACAGTGAAATTGGATTTTAACAAAGATTGAGCCATATGTTATATATAAGAGCATAATAAAACAATCATTCAAAGAAAAAATTGAAATAAAGGGATGAGCAGGCACATAGAAACAACAAGAGAGCTGGAGTGGCATTAATATCAGGTAAAGAGGAATTCAAGGCCAGAAGCTTTAACTAGGTAAAAAAGATATTATATAATGAAAAATGATAAAAATCTATGAAGAAAATATAGTAGTCATGTATCTTTATGGATCATGCTAAACAGCAGTCAAGCACATAAATCAAAAACTCCTAGAAATACAATGAAAACTCATTAAAAATATCTTTCAATAAATACGTTATACTTGTTACTTATCAGACACTATTTTAAGCATGCACACAACTATAATTAGAAACTTCATTTAATACATATGTATAGGATATACATCCACACGAATACCAGTATGTTAAATAGATATTAATAAAATATATTCTTCCCTTGTGCTTCCTAAAATAATTTCCATAGCTATCATACACCGGGTCACAAAGAAAACCTTTGTAAATTTCAAAAGGGGATGATTTTACAGACTATGTTCTTTTTTTTTTTATGGCTTTTGGAAAGCCCTTTTTATTTTATTTATTTATTTTTTAATTTTTTAAATATTTACTTTTGAGAGAGAGAGAGAGAGAGACAGAGCATGAGAGGGGTGGGGCAGAGAGAGAGGGAGACACAGAATCCGAAGCAGGCTCCAGGCTCTGAGCTGTCCATACAGAGCCCGACACTGGGCTCGAACTCATGAACTGTGAGGTCATGACCTGAGCTGAAGTTGGACACTTAACCGACTGAGCCACCCAGGTGCCCCTTTACAGACTGCATTCTTATCCCAACTACAGAATCACAATCTGAAAGCAAAATATTGTAAAAAATTAAGAAATAAACGTGCAGTATACCATTTCAAATAACACCGTATCCAAAAAAAATTTAGCACTGATATTACAGATCATCAAGTAATAAGCAAGAGAGATTATTTCATACCCAAACCCCAGTATAGAGCCAGATCTCTGTACAGAGTGAAATTGTTAACTTTAAACACTCTACAAAACCAGGGTAAAAGCTTAGTAAAATAAATATTCAATTTAAAAATTAACAACAGGAGGGGTGCCTGGGTGGCTTGGTCAGCTATGCATCTGACTTTTGATTTCGGCTCAGCTCATGATCTCAGTTTGTGAGATGGAGCCCTGAGTCGAGCTCTGCACTGACAGCACAGAACCTGCTTGGGATTCTCTCTCCCTCTCTCTGCCCCTCCCTTTCGTGTGTGTGTGTGTGTGTGTGTGTGTGTGTGTGTGTGTGTGTGTACCTTCTCTCTCTCTCTCTAAAAAAATGTAACAACAGGAAAATAAAATTAAAAAGTAGGCAGTATGAACCAATAAAAAGAAAAACCAGGGGCACCTGGATGGCTCAGTTGGTGATGATCTCATAGTGGGTTCAAGCCCTGTGTTGGGCTCTGTGCTGACAGCTCAGAGCCTGGAGCCTGCTTCAGATTCTGTGTCTCCCCCTCTCTGCCCCTCGCCTGCTCATGCTCTGTCTTTCTCTCTCTCAAAAATAAATAAACATTAAAAAAAAAAAAAAAAAGAACAACCAAAATAAATACAAAAGAAGGAGAAAGTATGTGTCTGTGTGCCTATGGACATGTGTATAGGTACATATATATAATTTATATGTGATTTGAAGAAATGTAATTTGAATGTACATATATGTAATTTGATTATATATAATTTTAACAGAGAAATGAAATAGATAAAACCCCTCACCAGTTGACATATTACTCAGAATACTTTCCATTATACGTAGATCAATTCCTGTTATAAATACTGAGGGGAAAAGTCTAAAAATGTTAGCAAATGTATAATGCAAAGCAGAATTTATTCTATTAACATAATTAATTACACAGAACTGATTAATGGAGAAAGCCTATATGATTCCATAAGTACAGAGAAGAGATTTGATACAATTCTTCAAATATTCCTAGTTAAAATTAAAATGGATTAAAATATAAATAGAAAGAAACTAATTAACCATGATAAAAACCAATTATCAAAAGGCAACTGTGCCACAATGAATCATGAAATGTTGAAATCAGTTCTTTTACAATTAGAAGCAAAACAGACATGCCTGTCATCACTGTATTATTATTAAACTTTGTTTTAGAAACTGTATTTATTATAGTAATGTAAAAGAAAGAAAATGTCTTGTATATGTAATATGTAAGAAATTTAAAAATTATCTTTATTAAATTTTTTTTGATGTTTATGTTTGAGAGAGAGAGAAAGAGAAAGAGAGAGGGACAGAGTGTGAGCAGGGGAGGGGCAGAGAGAGACGGAGACACAGAATCGGAAGCAGGCTCCAGGGTGAGCTGTCAGCACAGAACCCGACGCGGGGCTCCAACTCATGGAACTGCGAGATCATGACCTGAGCCGAAGTCGGATGCTCAGCTGACTGAGCCACCCAGGCGCCCCCAAAATTATCTTTATTTTTATATGATGCAACCGTACACCTGCAAATCTCAAGAAACTCCAATAAAATCTATTAAAATTAATATGAGTTTATTAAATTTCTGGATACAAGAAAAACACTAAAAAATTAGGAGTTTTTTCGGGGCACCTGGGTGGCTCAGTCGGTTGAGCGTCCGACTTCAGCCCAGGTCATGATCTCGCAATCATGCGGGGAGTTTGAGCCTTGCATTGGGTTCTGTGCTGACAGCTCAGAGCCTGGATCCGGCTTCAGATTCTGTGTCTCCCTCTCTGTCCCTCCCCTGCTCACGTTCTGTCTCTCTCTCTCTCTCTCTCAAAACATTAAAAACATTAAACATTAAAAAAAATTAGTAGGAGTTTTCATTTATATCAACAATAATGGATAGGAAGTTACAGTGTAAAAATCAAATCTTCACAGTGGTGATAAAACTCTGTGAATGATTTAGGAATAAATTTATGAAGAAGCATACAGGGCTTCATGTTATAAAGAACATAATTTTACTCTGAAGGACGCCCACAGCTACTAAAGTAATAGCCCTATAGTGTCTCTGGGTAGGATGACTTTACAAAAAGAACTGAAAAATTTCTAAACTAATAAATACGTAGTGCCCTTTTAAACAAAAGCTTATTTTTTAAAAATTTGACACTAGGAAAAATGACCTTAAAATTTATTGGAATAATAAATGTCTGAGAAGAGCCAAGAAAATTTTTACAAAGACTTTGTATAGCACCTTTTAAGATTTCTGAATCTCAAAAGCTACACTGATAAGAGCAGTATATTGGCATGGGAGCTGATAAATACATTCATGGATATGCCTATATATTCATGTATAGAATTGTGTATTAACAGATCCAAATATATACCTAAAACTTAACAAATGACAAAAACATCTTAGTTAAATGGGAAAATGATGGTATATAAGTAATGCAGACATATTTTGCTGTTTTTCTGGATGAAAACAGAGCCCTAATTTACATTATATACAAAATTAAATTCTAGATGGATTAGGCCTCCAAATGTTAATAACTCATGTAAAATAATAGTGCTGCATTTCAGAGAATAAAAATTAGATAAATTTATTTTTTTATAAAAGGCTAAGAATTAAAAAACCCCAAACTTGTAGAACTTTATAGACTAAAAATAAAAATTGTAACCTGACAAAGAGCTAATATTTCTATTATCTAAAGAACCTCTAGAAATTGACAAGACAAACAACTCAAGTAAAAAGGAGCAAAACATATGAAGGCAAGTATCTGAACAGGAAAAGTAAGTGGCTAAAACTTGTGAAAAATATGCTTTTCTCTTCTAGTAATTAGGAAACTGTAAATGAAAACAAAAATGAAATTCCATTTTCTCCCTAACACTTTGGCAGAGATCAAAAACAGAGATCATCTTCATTGGCCTTCATGGCCTCTATCTTCATGATCAAGGAAAAGAGGACATTCATATATTTACTATGGAATATGAATTGCTACAATTTCTTATTTTGGAAATAAATCTAAAAAAAAAACCCACTGTTCAGCTTAGTATAGTGTTGTTTGTAGAAGCACAAATATATGTAAACATTTTGAACAACCATCATCTGGGAAATATTTGGATAAATTATATATGTAATATGCAGCAGATGCTAAAAATACGAAGTTAGAACCATCTGAATTAACCTGGACAAGTGTCCATGATATATTAAAATAAACAATCAAGTTATACCCTGTGTTCCCATGTCTGTTTTAAAAAACACAAAAATAAAACAAAAATAGCAACCAACCAAAAAAAAAAAAAATAGCCTCTAGATATGTATTAGGATAGATTTAGGTATGTATCACAGTTTAGTATTGATTATCATAGGAACATGTTACTGGAGGGTGTGTCTATGGTTTAAGTGCCTTTGTAATGAAAGTAACTGATTTCTCCCCCAATTTTATTGAGATATAATTTACATGGAACATCGTATTGGTTTCAGGTGTACAACGTAAGGATCTGATGTATGTGTATGTTGTGAAATGATTACTTCAATAAGTTTAATTGACATCCACTACCTCACACAGTTATACAATTTTTTTATTGTGATGAGAAAAATAACTTTTAGAAGACAGGGAACTGTGGATAAGTTCAAAGAACATAAATTAGTACGTGTAGACCTAGCTCCACCCCGAACTTGCAATGTAACGCTTTCTGCCTTGACTTTCTTTCTCCAGAGTGTGAATGGTAATGACCATGCTCCTTATCAGGCCTACAGTGTTGTAACGATAAAATGAGGGCTGAAGACAAACATGATTTGAATAGTTAAAAGGTATTAAAATGCAAGCTATTATCCTCAAGAATATTCTCAAACAGTCTCAATTTATATGACACAGGTGACGAAATCATCCGAGGAGGCATCTTCCCTTCCCAACGGTGATGTCGTGGGAGAGGTGCAGAGCGCCACAGAGGTAAGAGTTGGGTCTTGAACCATCTTCCCTCAGACCAGCTTGCTCAGAATGTCTACATAGTTCTCATTTTTCTGTCATTCTCCTCTGCATAGATAGAATATCTATTTATCTATGTATCTATCAGTTATCATCATCCATCCATCCATCCATCCATCCATCCATCCATTTACTCATTTTCTGTCTCTATCTATCTATCTATCTATCTATCATCTATTTACCCTCTATCATCTTTTTTACTCTCTAAAATTATAAAGCCTGCCTCTACTCAAGCAACAGAAAACAACTCTACCTAAACATTGAATCCTTTGGAGTTCTCTTCATAAGCCTTAAATGGGTGGATTATAGCTCCTCGTTAGTGAATCTGTTACTCTACCAGGCATATGAATCAGGTCTATTGACTTAGAACAGCAGGTGCAGTGAGCAATATTGGGGGTTGCGGATCCTAAATTGTAGTAGCTAGGTGACCTGATAAATAGGAAGTCTGTGTTTGCTTTGTTTATATACTGTGTTTACTTATTATCCAAATAAGAAAACCAAAGCATGTGCGGCTTGGTTTTCCCTTGAAAGCTTATCTAAGGTTAGTGATACCATGGGTTTGCTTTATGACCAGGCAACAGAGAAGGCTGAAGAAAGTGGAGAAAATGAGGCACAAAAAGAGGACAATGAGGATTCAGGCAACCTCGCTGAGTCTCCAGAGAAGAATGTGAGTGTTTGTCTTTTTTTTTTTTTTTTTCACCATCATTTCACTGGATTCGGTTCATCAAGCTTTTTCTGAGCTCCTCCTGGGTGCCAGGAATCTTTCTGGGCACACAAAAGTGAGCACGGAAGCCCGGGGCTGAGGGTTTAGCCAGGGAGGAAGCAGGAGGAAGTGTTAATGACTGTGGTCAAGGCAGAGGGCTAAAAGGAAGTGGGGGAGGGACCCTGAACCCAGGCCTGGAGGGACAGGCTAGACAAGGCTTCAGTTATCTTAGTTGTGATGTTAGGGTTGGGTTAGGTTCAAGTTGTCTGTAGAACAAGGGACCTTATTCCTTGGTCATGAGTAATGACGGATTCCCAGCAAATACCCACCAACAGCACTGCCTACTAGGGACACAGAGGTAAGGGGGTGGGGGCATTTTGTGGGAAGCCAACAGGAGCTGAGGATAGAGAAGGGGCCTTGGGGAGGGAAGGCCACCCAGTTCTGACGCAGTCATGGGAATGTGACCTGCTTCAAGGCCTGTAATCTAATTCTAAAGGGGGTCCCAGTCAGGGGGTCACAGAATAAGGGGCGGGGCAGGGGGGTGTATGGGAGGGAAGGGGAGACTGTGGTTCTAGAATGGCCAAGCAGAGATAAAGGGGGATCAGATGGGCTACTTAGTCAAGGAATTCTGAAAATGTACCTGGGAACCCAGGTAAGGGGGGACCCCGGTGCACGGGGAGCTGACTGGGGAGGGGCGGGTTGCTGGCCTCCTTCTAGAGTCTCAGTGGTGTAAACGCATTGGGCCGCTTGTAACAAAAACTGTTGACTGAGTACTGATGGTTTGCATTTTTACCTACTTACTGATTCTGGGAAAGGTGTTGGACTCCCATTCCTGGCAGATGGAATGTGGTTAGGAAGGACACTAGGGAAGCAGGCTATGGAAGACTGGGTTGGGGGGGGGGGGGCATCAATTTGTTGTTATCTTAAGGGATTTAGATTTGGGAGGGGCCGGGGCAGTAAATTCCTCATATTAAAGATTGCTATTTCAAAGTGTTGATTACTTAAGACTCTTTGAAGTCTTTTGTTTGGAAGAAAGATAAAACCTTTAATCCTGACCTAGAAGTTAGATGGGGTTTGACAGCAGCCCATATAATTCAGAAATAATAAATGTTAAGTTATATATAGTGACCATTTCATTACCTTGAAATTTGAAAATCCATGTTTTTATAATTCGGGCTTTACAGGAATTGCCTAATGCACTCCTACAGTATTATTGATGTACACTTGGAAATTCAGTTTGCTTCTTGTAAAGACACACAAAGATAAGAAACTTTATACCGTAATCCCTTTCTCCTGGGGACCTAGAGGAAGGTAGCATTTTCATAACCAGACCCTGGTTTCTACAGCAAGGATGGGTCTGCTTTATATTTTTTTAATTACAAAAAAAATTTTTTTTAATGTTTATTTATGTTTGAGAGACAGAGAGAGACAGAGTGTGAGCAGGTGAGGGAGACACAGAATCTGAAGCTCCAAGGCTCCAGGCTCCAAGCTGTCAGCACAGAGCCTGACGTGGGGCTTGAACTCACGAACTGTGAGATCATGACCTGAGTGAAGTCGGATGTTTAACCAATTGAGCCACCCAGGCGCCCCAATGATGGGTCTGCTTTAGCTTCCCAGCTACTATTTAGTGAGGTACTAAGCCATCTGGCCTGGGAGTTCTCTTTATTACTTTTTTCTTTTTTTGTTTTGTTTTTTTTTTTTTAATTGTGAGCCCTTTACAAAGTAAATTGCAATCTTGTGAATCCTGACAGGAATTAAAAAAAATCATTTCTGTCATTTTTGCCTGTGCTATGATGAAGAAAACACTAAGTAAAAAACATTTTAACTTTAGATGATTGTATTAGTCACGTTAAGTATCAAACTCACTTTTCAACTCTTTAATAACATTTAGTCTACATAAGGACAGATTCTGACATTTTCCCATTTGACAAGTGATCCATGCTGTGTGACTCATTTTAATTCAGTTAAATAAATAAAAAAAAAAAGAACCCATGATTTGTCAGTAAGCATTACAAATGACACAATAACGTGATTAGCTCTGGGATTGAATATATAAGAAAATGGATTGAAATTAAAATTTTTTCTAATGTTTTATATATTTTTGAGAGAAACAGAGCATGAGCGGGGGAGGGGCAGAGAGAGAGGGAGACACAGAATCCAAAGCAGGCTCCAGGCTCTGACCTGTCAGCACAGAGCCCGATGCAGGGCTCGAACTCATAGACCGAAAGATTGTGACCTGAGCCGAAGTCTGATGCTTAACTGGCTGAGCCACCCAAGTGCCCCTGGATTGAAATTTAAAAAGGAGACAAAACTATCTGATACTTAGAATGCCTGTATTTTGTACTTAAAGAACCTCCCATCTGTTTTAGTGGTTTTGGGGTTTAAAGGTTAAGCTGGGAAGGCCATCCAGGCTGTTTGATATAACATCTTTTTGCCTGAAGTGCACTCAGGCTTGGATAAACTAATTTGTAACAAACAGAAAAGCCAATTAGATTGTTGTGTTTTACCCTTTAAACATTGATTTTCAAAGTACTAGACATATTCTAGTAGGTTCTTTTTTTTCAATATATGAAATTTATTGTCAATTTTTTTTTCTTTTTTTTTTCAATATATGAATCTAGTAGGTTCTTTTAGATATTACAGCTCAGAAAAAGCCAATGCTTTTTTAACTTTTTTTTTTTAATGTTTATTTATTTTAACAGAGAGAGAGAGAGAGAAAGCGTACCTTCAGGAGCAGGGGAGGGGCAGAGAGAGAGGGAGAGGGAATCCCAAGCAGGCTGCACGCTCAGTGCAGAGCCCGACAGAGGGGGCTCGATCTCACAACCCTAAGGATCATGACCTGAGCCGGAATGAAGAGTCGGACGCTTAACCCACTGAGCCACCCAGGCGCCCCCAGTGCTTGTTTAGATAAAACTCTGGCTCTGTTGAAAACCATCTGGAACACTGGCAGGAACTTCAGCTGGGGTGAGGGGCTTTGCAGGGACTTAGGTCACCCCTAAGTCACAGTGGGACGGGGAGAGGGCTCTGGTCCTTTGTGGTGGTCGCGCTGACCCATGGCTTCCCTGCTGTCCGTTGCAGCTACTGAGTGCTGGTCCCTCGGCTGGGTCGGGCCCTCTGCCCCAGCTGGACGCGGGTGGACATGCCTCTGACACAGGATGGCTGCTGTCCTGGGTGCAGAGTGTCCCTCCTCTTGTCCCTCTGTCTTCAGCCTGCCTGCTTCTGTCAACCCCACTCTGAACCTAAGTTCCAAGCCCCCCTTTTTTAGGGATCACCTCTGTTAGCCCAGGGTTTTGAAAAGCAAGGCCTAGAATTTCTCCCCTGGGATCCCAGAG
Source organism: Herpailurus yagouaroundi (assembly GCF_014898765.1). Lineage (NCBI taxonomy): Eukaryota > Metazoa > Chordata > Mammalia > Carnivora > Felidae > Herpailurus > Herpailurus yagouaroundi. The sequence goes on along the minus strand of NW_024412403.1, from coordinate 6,275,658 downwards.
CCACAGCCAGTCTGGGGCTGTCTCCTGGGAATGTGGGAGGGGCAGACTCGACTCCCTGTCCCCAGTTTTGTGTGGTGGGGAGAACCCAACGGTAATTCATACCCTGGCATCCAGCCACACTATTTAGACCAAAGAATGCACACGTATTTTCACCTTTTATTCTGAAATAATTACAGACTTAACCGGGACCTTGTTCAATGTCCTACCTGGCTTTGCCCCCTGGTGACGTCACACATAGCCACGGTACAATAGCGACACCAGGAACACAGTGTTGGCGCCTCTCTGTGAAGCAGACTACAGACCTTATTTCGTGTGCACTACTATTTCAAACCTTTCATTTGTGCGTTAAATGCCACTCATCTGTGTGCCACGAGCAGCTTTCAAGCGTGTGACGTCAGCAACTGGCAGTGGTAAACTGAGTGACAGGCCAGCTGAGGAAGTGTCTGAGGCATGGGCTTGCTCACCTGATCTCAACTGTTGCACATGCTCACTGGGCACATACTCGTAAATACCCAAATGACGCCATTTTGTTTTGTTTTGTTTTATTTTATTTTTAAATGTTTTTTTTTTTTTTTGAGAAAGCACAGGGGAGGGACAGAGGGAAAGGGAGAGGGGAACAGAGGATCCAAAGTGGGCTCTGTGCTGACAGCAGTGAGCCCAATGTGGGGCTCGAACCCACAAACTGTAAGATCATGACTGGAGCTGAAGTCAGAGGCTCAGCCAACTCAGCCACCCAGGCGCCCCTCAAATGATGCCATTTTAATGGGGAGGAATATTTATCTAAGAATATCACTCTTGATTTAAAAAAAATCAGAAATGGGGTGCCTGCGTGGCTCAGTCGGTTGAGCGTTCAAACTAGGCTCAGGTCATGATCTCATGGTTCATGCTGACAGCTCAGAGCCTGGAGCCTGCTTCGGGTTCTGTCTCCCTCTCTCTCTGCCCCTCCTCTGCTCACACTCTGTCTCTGTCTCTGTCTCTGTCTCTCTCAAAAATAAATAAACATAAAAAAATTAAAAAAAAAAATCAGGGGGCGCCTGGGTGGCTCAGTCGGTTGAGCGTCCGACTTCAGCTCAGGTCACGATCTTGCGGTCCGTGAGTTCGAGCCCCATGTCGGGCTCTGGGCTGATGGCTCAGAGCCTGGAGCCTGCTTCCCATTCTGTGTCTCCCTCTCTCTCTGCCCCGCCCTGTTCATGCTTTCTCTCTGTCTCAAAAATAAATAAACGTTAAAAAAAGAAAAATTAAAAAATAATAATAATAAAATTAAAAAAAAAATCAGAAATGGAGACAGAAACCATTACCTCCTTTAATGAGATGGACCTCCCCTGACCGCCAACCCAAGAGTCCGGGCTCTTAAGCTCCAGATGCCAAGATGGGTGTTACCTACGTGCCGACAGGCTGGGGGGCATTTGGGAGGCAGTGAACACTGGAAACACCATTCATTTATGCCTAAGAAGATCTCACCTGCTGCTTCAGACCCCCGGTGGAGAGGGGACTTTGTGGTCCCCTTCCCTGCCGACCCGGGGGGAGGGACGAGGGGCTAGGGAGGGGAGGGGAGGCTTGTGAATGGTACCTGAGGAGGAAGGGAGGAAAGCCTGAGGGCACACTATGAAGACGGGGCTGAGGCCCCGGGGCATCGTGAGAACTTTATGGGAGCCTGGAAATGTTCACCTTGGCCTTTGGTTTCCCTTGAGGTAAAATTATTTTAAGTTGTGTTCTTTGCCAACTCAGCGGTCCTCTCCCAAACCTTGTAAGACCTTAGCTTGACTGGCCACGTGATTAGGCCCTCCCAGCTTCCTCCAGAACTGGCCCTGAGGAAAGTTGCTTTCGTGAAGGGCGGACATTGGTTTAGGTCCGTGAGGAGCTGGGGAATCTCAGGCTGGGCCCCTGTCGTGCCTGAAGATCGAGAGAACTCTGCCCTTGTCCCTGAGATTTCCAGCCGCTCTGAGGCCACCTGCCCACCTCAGGTCACCCTGGGCTGGCCCTCGGGCTTCCTTCCACACCAGCCACCTGCCCTGACTGGCCACTGCCTGACACTCACCACGGCCGACACCTGTCCTTGGTCCTGGCTACTTGCTGCCTCTGCAGCCTGCCTCGCTGGCCAAGTCCTGGCAAAAATAGCTGCTGGTGAAGGTTCTAAGGCTCCCCACTTCGGAGGCTTCCCCTCACTAGCTTTCTTACAGGAACAGCAAGGGACAGTGATTTCAACTTGTCGCTTCGTCAGGTGAATGGTGCATAGCCTGTCCTATGATTTGCAAGAGCTTAGCTCAGTTGACCGTGGGATTACCATGATCTTAAAAAAACCCTTTTTGCCAGTGTAATTATTTGCCAGTAGTAAACGTCTGTTCAAGCATTGTATATAGGTGACTTTTTTTTTTTTTTTAACTTTTATTTATTTTTGAGACAGGGAGAGACAGAGCATGAACGGGGGAGGGTCAGAGAGAGGGAGACACAGAATCTGAAACAGGCTCCGGGCTCTGAGCTGTCAGCACAGAGCCCGATGTGGGGCTTGAACTCACGGACTGCGAGATCATGACCTGAGCCGAAGTCGGCCGCTTAACCGACTGAGCCACCCAGGCGTCCCGTATATAGATGACTTTCAATATCTGCCTAATTCTCATCTTTTATAATTCTGTGAACTAAGGATGGAAGTGTAAGTTCTATTTAGATGTTACATCCTCATTAGTTGATGAACGTCTGACTCTTGACCTCGGCTCAGGTCATGATCGCATGGTTCGTGGGATCAAGCCCTGCGTTGGGCTCTATGCTGGCAGCATGGAGCCTCCTTGGGATTCTCTCTCCCTCTCTCTCTGCCCTTCCCCTGCTTGTGCTCTCTCTCTCTCTCTCAAAATAAATAAACTTCAAAAGGAAATCATAGATCCCCCGCCCTTCCAGGGGATTCGAGGCAGAACCAGCAACTATAAATTCACCCACTCAAAATTTTATCGACAGATTGAATCCTGCCACATGCCAGGCAGAATCCTGGGGACTGGGGACAGAGCAGTGAAAATGACAAAGTCCCTGTTCCCACAGAGCTTATGTTCCGCTAGAGCCAGTGATGGTAACAGCTGGGGTTCTTCAAAGCATACTTGAGTTTTTTGCATCTAAGTATTTCTGTAAATTTTCTGGGCAATTGCTTAACCCATTTAATGTCTCTTTCAAGAAATTCAGGTCAATTCAGATATCGATAGAGAGTCCTAGGTCCCTCGGTAACTGCTCCTAGCTGACCTGTAAAAGTTGAGACAGGTACTTAATTCCTGTGGGACCCCTCCAGTCCCCCAGCCTCACTCTAAGGGTACCCTCATTTTTTCACAGTGTACATCTTGTTAATGTGTTTGTTTTGGCTGAATACCGTTCATGTAAAGAATTGAATTTAGAAAAAGGTGAAACTCTGTGTAGCTGATAATTCAGTGTTGCATATTTTTATTTGATCTCATGTGGATATGAAGAGAATCCAGTTACTAGCAGAGTATACGTTCATGGATCTGGTCACTTAGCACATTTTATTGAGCTCTACACCTCGGTTCCAGACAGCGGCTGGATCCTGGAGATCCAAAAATGAGTAAAGATGCAGGTCGTGCCTCAAGAAGAATGCAGACCAGTCAGAGAGAAAAGTGATAGTCGTGGGAGCAGATAAGGGGGTCCCGTAACTCAGCCTTATGGGTCAGGAAGGTCATTTTAAGTAGTGTCCTGGAGGGTGTGGCCAATGTGAGAAAGTTGCATATGGTCCATAAGGTTGAAATAAAGGGTGGGGAGGGACGAGGTGGGAGTGGGGGAAGCAGGGTCTGGATTGTGATGGCCTTTCAGCCATTCTAAGAATAATGGTTGGAAGTTCCATGAAAAGATGGACGTGATCAACATGAGGAAAGCATGGCAGGGCGTTGTATTTTATTTTTCATTATTATTATTTTTAATGTTTATTTATGTTTGAGAGAAACAGAGAGACAGAGCATGAGAGGGGGAGGGGCAGAGAGAGAGAGGGAGACACAGAATCCCAAGCAGGCTCCAGGCTCTGAGCTGTCAGCACAGAGCCCGATATGGGGCTCAAACCCACGAACCGTGAGATCACGACCTGAGCCGAAGTCTGATGATTAACTGACTGAGCCCCACCAGGCGCATCAAGGTGTTGTCTTTTAGAACAACATCCCTGGCCACAGTGTGGAGAGCAGGTCGGCGATGAGGAAGACCAGAGGCGCCGTGACCTGGGTGAGAGAAGTTGGGGGTCGTGGCAGACGAGGGACAGGCCTGGGCATAACTGGGTGATACTAGAGAGGTACAGTCAGCACATTGCTGAGGAACCAACACCCGAATTCTGCACCGAGTGTGGGTCTCTCTTTTCTTGGACATTATTTTAGCGCTAAGACTTGGCGTGTCGCCAGTGGTGTTTAATGTAAGGGTGAGTTTGGAGACTCCCAGTATTGGGAAAATCTCTGAGGCTGACTCAGCCTGGCCAGCTCGAGCAGCCTTTCAGGTTCTGTGTTTTCTCTGCCAAGCTCAGGAATCAGAGTATTATTCCAGAACCGGCCAAGAACATGGAGCTGGACTGAGGGATGTGGCCGTGTGATGAGCCCTCATCACCTGCGTTGTATGATTCTGCTTTTTCTGTTACTAGTCTTGAGACATAGCATGTGGAGTGGGAAGGGCACTGAATCAGGGACCAGGAGCTTCGAAGTCCATCCCGACTGTGGTGCTTACTTGGCCTCTAATCTTTGGCAAATTACTTAACTCTGTGGCCTCAGTGTCCTCCCCTGTCCAAAGGAGGGATTGAGTGTGAGGCTTTGGGAATACAGATTGCTTTCATGTCCCCAGTCCAAGATTCTGTGAGCTCACTGCCTGAGTTGTAAGGCATTAGGAAGTTTTAGGTACTGTTCCCTTCGGTTAATTAAAGTAATTGTAGTACACTGGCCTCACAAAGGCTTCTCATAGGGCCATTTTGGAAAAGGGATGGAAAAACTCTTCCTTCTTTGCCCTTTTAGGAGATTCAGCCTGGTTCTACAGCTTTAGGGACATAGAAATTCCAGTGGGCAGAGTAGACACCTGTGTGAACTTGGCATGGCCTCACCCTCTCTTACCTTGTAAATTTCTTTCTTTAACCAGAAATCAGTGTTTAACTACTAAATGGTTCAGCAATGTTAGTATTTTGTTTTGATGGAAGAAAAGCTTTTGATGACCTACCTTTATTTGTGGTTTCAAAGCTGAAGTAAAGGCATACTTATAGGCACGTAAAGTCAGAAAAGACATAATTTTGTTCAGATTTTCTAATTGCTTAAGTGTATGGTCTGAATTTTCCTGGGTAGTGATAGAGATCTGCAATATTCTTTGAATACAGACAAAAATTAATTATATAATTAGGCACTATTAAAAATTTTTTTAATGTTTATTTATTTTTTTTGAGACAGAGAGAGAGAGCGTGAATGGGGGAGAGGCACAGAGAGAGGGAGACACAGAATCCGAAGTAGGGTCCAGGCTCTGAACTGTCAGCACAGAGCCCCACGTGGGGCGGGAACCCACGACCTGTGAGATCATGACCCAAGCTGAAGTCAGACACCCAACCAACTAAGCTACCCAGGTGCTGTTAGGCAGTATTACTAATTAATTATATCTTTTCAGGAGTAAGAGTGGTGGAAAAACGTCTCTAATCTCATAATATTCTAAGGGCTTGAAATATAACGCATGAAATAAAGTAGGCATTGCTTAGTTATCATGTCTTGGCTATTTATATATTTTATCAACAAATTACTGTCTTTCATTTCAATGGAATGTACTTTTATCGTAGTTGGCTTCATTTTTAGATTCAACTTAAAATTTATGTGAATTCGTATTTTTTCCTTTATTTTCTATTTATGGACCTAAGGAAGAAAAGGGAGAGGCAGCAATGGAAGAGGTACAGTAGCGTAATTAACGGTGGTGCCTAATGAAAACATCTCTTAGGTCAGAGAATCGCAGCCTTAGCCACGTTCTCCTTGTTCTTCATGACGTGAAGAAGCCGATGCAGCCTGCATCCCAGAAGAGCCTCCCTTGGGCTGCTGAGAAGGGAAATATAAGTGGGAGGTGAATGTATCCAAGAGGGGTGGCTAGAGGAATAGGGCGTGGCTAGAGAAATGGGGCGTGGCTAGAGAAATAGGCGTGGCTGCGGACCTTTTCTGAGCCTTGTGTCTGCAGAGTCAGGCCAGGCTGGACCGGGTCCTTCTTCCACTCTGCCTTTACCCCTTATTGCATAGTGTGCACACTTCATGCAGCTTGCACGGTGCTTGGCAGTGCTGTTTTGACCCGGTTGGTGAGGGAAGGATTCCCTTCCGGTGGCCACAGGGATGGCTGATACCTGCCGCGTGACAGCGGGCAGATGAGACTGCCAACAGATGACTAGTCACCTCTTCTCAAAGCCCAAGGGATGAAGACATCAATAAGACGTCAGTACAGTGCAGGGACACAGGGAGCTGCACTGGGACAGTGTGAACAATCGGCGTGGGAGGCGGGTTTTGTGGATTCAAGACAGCGAAGCGTGTCCTGGTTCACTTGTTTGGATTCGCTTGTTTGACTCATCGCAGGGGACGGGCAGGCACTGTGCCCGGGTCCTTGACGAAGCCGGCTGCTTGGCTAGGAGACCTCCTTTGTGGGAGCTTAGGCCAGTGTGTAGGCCATTTTCGGCTGTCCAGATTTTACCGGATGTCAGGGCAGCACATAATATTGAGTCCACGTTAGACATTGTACTACGGCTACGTTTCGTGGAAACCGGGAAGCTTAAGCATGCAGCGCATCGCTGGGTGTCTGGAAGGTATGTGACCTTAGGAAACCATAACATGGTCCAGGGATTTCTAGTGGGAACCTACCCAGGGAGAGCCTTATTGATTTGGGAAGAATTACTTTTTTTTTTTTTTTTTAATGTTTATTTTTGAGAGAGAAAGAGAGCACACGTAAGAGACAGCCAGCAGGGGAGGGGCAGAGAGAGAGGGAGACACAGCATCCGGAGCAGGCTCCAGGCTCTGAGCTGTCAGCCCAGAGCCTGACAGGGGGCTTGAACCCACAGACCATGAGATTGTGACCTGAGCCAAAGTTGGATGCTTAACCCACGGAGCCACCCAGGCACCCCGATGACAGGTTTTTAAGGTGACTTACATGTACAGGGTCTTTCCAAAGCATTCCATTAAGTTCACATAAGGAGAAACATCCTTCCATACTCGTATTTCATTGATTTCCATGGTGTTTATTGAAATTGTGGAATTACAGAACGGCTCTAACTTGCATACACAAGTATGTCAACATAACCCATCCTGGAGAGTGAAGACTGCAATGGGTGCTGATGGCAAACGTACTGCTTGTGAGTGCCCCCCATGCTCTGGTTATCAACCAGCGTGATTTAAGGGAGACGAGGTAGACTGCAGCAGAGGTTCTCAAAATGGGGTTCCAGGGCAGCAGCCGCAGCCTCACCTGGGAACCTGTACGGACACACACTTTCAGGCCTTGTCCCAGATCCACCGAATCAGAAACCCCGAGGCGCAGCCCAGGAAACCGTGGTTCGGCAAGCTCTTCAGGTGTTTCTGATGCCCCATCACATCTGAGAACTGCTGGATTAGAACCTAAGTTCTAGGTAACCTGATGTGTTTGCAAGGGGAGGCCAATTGCAAGAGCTCCAACTGTTTTTTGTTTTTTTTTTTTAAGTTTATTTGTTTATTTTGAAGGAGAGAGAGAGCGTGCACGCCCGAATGCGAGCAGGGGAGGGGCACAGAGAGAGATGGAAACAGAGAATCCCAAGCAGGCTCCGCGTCATCAGCACGGAGCCTGATGTGGGGCTTGAACCCACAAACTGTGAGATCGTGACCTCAGCCGAGACCCAGTCAGACGCTTAACCGACTGAGCCACCCAGGCGCCCCAAGAACTCCCACTGTTTTGATCCTCATCATAAAATGAGGATCATTTTGAATTGGTAAAATTTGAATTTGTAAAATGTAAATGTAAAATGTAAAATGTAATGTAAATGTAAATGTAAATGTAAAATGTAAAATTTGAATTGGTAAAATGAAACCCCAAACCCTTATTTTTCTTTTGGGGATTGAAATGAGTAACAGGAGATGAGAAGGGGGATAGAGACCCCAGACCCAGGAATGTCTGAAACTCGGCTTAGGTCTTTTTACGAATGAATTCTCTTCTTTCCTGTTCTTTTCCCGCCGGTTGAAATGTTCTAATTTTACCAGTGTAATTGTGAAAGCTTTCAAGAATGATCTTTTTCTTGTTTGAGAAATTTTGTTTTGCTTCCGGATAGGCACTGGGGGCGGACTTCATTATAAGGAACTTCATGATAATTGTCGTTAGTTTAGCACTGCAACGGCAGCATCCTGTGTTTGTACTGCTGACGATGTGCAAGAGGCACTCCGTGTCAAAATGAAGCAGAATCGAGATTCTTGCCCGGCTGCTTGCTGGTGGAATCTGTGGCTTAGTAGCTGAGCATTGGGGAGTTTTAAGTTTAAGCCCTCATAGGGATGAAGTCATGTCAGTGTGTAGAGGCATCAGTTGAGAGAATGTTAGTGGATTGTGAGGGCAAGTCCAAAGGGACATTCTCAGATTCTCCCTCTTTTTTTTTTTTTCTAAATATATTTTAAGTTTACTTACTTTGAGAGAGAGAGAGAGAGAGTGCACAAGCATGAGCAGGGGAGGGGCGGAGAGAGAGGGAGAGAGAGGTAGACAGAATTCCAAGCAGGCTCCGCACTGTCAGCGCAGAGCCCAAGGTGGGGGTCGAACTCACGAACCGCGAGATCATGACTTGAGCCAACACCAAGAGTTGGACTCTTAACCGACCGAGCCACCCAGGCGTCCCAGCCCTCATGTTAGCTGAGTCTCAGTGACTTTCATTATAATCAAGAGTTTTAAGAATGCTGTGAATGAACATTTTGGATTGTTTTAAAATGCTAATCAGGGAGAGCTAAATTAAAATGGAGAACTCCAGAAAAGGGTGACTAATTTACCAAAAATCACCAAATGTGTTGTCTCGGTGTTTCTTCAAATCCTTTATTGGTGAGGGTCATCAACATTAAAGAGGATCCCACATGTCGAAAGAAATTCCCCTAAAAAAACCTTTGTTGCTTTAAAAAATTTTTTTAATGTTTATTTTTGAGAGAGAGAGAGAGAGAGAGCGAGCGAGCAGGGGAGGGGCAGAGAGAGAGGGAGACACAGAATCCGAAGCAGGCTCTGAGCTGTCAGCACAGAGCCTGATGCGGGGCTCAAACCCACAAACTGTGAGATTGTGACCTGAGCTGAAGTCGGGTGCTTATCCGACTGAGTCACCCGGGTGCCCCATGTTGCTTTCTAATATTATAAATGGTTCATGGTTTTTTTTTTTTTTATATGAAATTTATTGTCAAATTGGTTTCCATACAACACCCAGTGCTCATCCCAAAAGGTGCCCTCCTCAATACCCATCACCCACCCTCTCCTCCCTCCCACCCCCCATCAACCCTCTGTTTGCTCTCAGTTCTCAACAGTCTCTTATGCTTTGGCTCTCTCCCACTCTAACCTCTCTTTTTTTTTTTTTTTTCCTTCCCCTCCCCCTCCCCCCATGGGTTCCTGTTCAGTTTCTCAGGATCCACATAAGAGTGAAACCATATGGTATCTGTCTTTCTCTGTATGGCTTATTTCACTTAGCATCACACTCTCCAGTTCCATCCACGTTGCTACAAAAGGCCATATTTCATTTTTTCTCATTGCCACATAGTATTCCATAGTGTATATAAACCACAATTTCTTTATCCATTCATCAGTTGATGGACATTTAGGCTCTTTCCATAATTTGGCTATTGTTGAGAGTGCTGCTATGAACATTGGGGTACAAGTGCCCCTATGCATCAGTACTCCTGTGTCCCTTGGATAAATTCCTAGCAGTGCTATTGCTGGGTCATAGGGTAGGTCTATTTTTAATTTTCTGAGGTGGTTCATGGTCTTTATAGAAAATTTAGAAAATACAGATAAGAGAAGAACACAAAAATAGTTTATAGCCCATTACCCAGAGACAACCACTAGCTATACACAGCACATGTACACAAATGCACACACACATGTACACATGCACACGCACACACATGCACACATGTACACGTACAACACACATACACGAGCATGCACGTACTCATGTATATGCACACACATACGTGTACATGCACACAAAACGTGTGCACAACACGTGCACAGAACATGCATACATGTACACACTCAGATGTGCACACACATGTACACACATGCACAAACACACAGGTGCATACACACAGACATGCACATATTTATCAAACCTTGATGAAAACTCCTGTAATCTACTTTCACTCATGGAATGTGTGTGTATTTTGGGGGAGGACATAGAAAATATAGATCTGCTTCATTATTTTTAATGTCATTTTGTCAAATTAATCCCTGTTTTTAGACCTAACGGTTATTCCTAGCCTGTTTTACTCTGTGATTTTTAAAATTATAAGTTATACCTTTCCAATAATTAGTTTTTCTCTTGAGAGGCAAGTTTCCATTTTTAAAAATCCATTTTTATATATAAAAATAAGACAAAGGTACTATTAGTTTGGAAGTAATTTCAGGTTATATGTGTGGGTTGCTGATGACTTGGGATTGAAAAAATTAGATTGCTGTAACAAAATGTAACCAGCTTCTACATTTAAAAGCTTCATCTTTTCTGATAACATTCTGTTTGCTGAGATTCTCTTTGTATTTTATTCTTCCAACTGCTTCTGAATTTTTAAAGGTAATCTGATGAGAATAGTCCATTAATATGAGTAAAGACTGTATGCTTAAGAGGAATCATGAAACCCATTAGAATTAACCTACTGCTCTGCAGCACCGTCCTAAATTGTGGGCTCTGTGTGTTGTGTGTATTGTGTGGGTGATGTGTGTTGTATGCTGTGTGTTGTGAGTATTGTGTCTGTTGGGTGTGGTGTATATTGTGTGTGTGGTATGTATTGTGTGTGCGTGCTTTGAGTATGTGTGTGTTGTGTGTATTGTGTATGTGATGTGTGTGTATGTGTTGGGTGGGGGATGTGGGAGGCCCTCATCTCTAGTCTGAGATTTTACGTCTCTTTCCTCGCTATATCTGTGATCTTCCTCAACAATAATGAAAATTTTGTTAAAATTAAGACGGAAGAAATAACCGAAGAGGGAGCAGAAGGGGAAGCAGAGGAAGAGGAAGCTGAAAAAGGAGAAGAAGAACAAGGAGAAGAAGAAGATTCTTAGGCCTTTTCATGCTTTATTTCTTCAACTTTTCCAGGTAATCGCCAAGTCCTGGGGTTGAGAACATGTTCATTATACTGTTGGATTTCTTTTTTTTTTTAAGATTAAAATTTTTTTTAATGTTTATTTAATTTTGAGAGAGAGAGAGAGAGAACATGAGCAGGGGAGGGGCAGAGAGAGAGAGAGAGAGAGAGAGAGAGACAGAATGTGAAGCAGGCTCCAGGCTCTGAGCTGTCAACACAGAGCCCGATGTGGGGCTCGAACCCACAAATGTTGAGGTCATGACCTGAGCTGAAGTCAGACGCTTAACCACCCAGGCGCCACCACACTGTTGGATCTCTAGTACCCCTGGCTTGGCAGTGGGAGACGAAGATCCAATTCAGGCCTGTCTGTCTCCTCCCACCAAGCCCCCAGGCTGCCCCCTTCTGGAGCCTCAGGGCGGGTGAGCTCCGTCTAACCCGTGTCTCGCAAGCCAGGGTATGGGAGGCTATGGTTTATATGATTTCTAGGAAAAAAGCGTACCTTGGAGGCTAGGAGGAGCTTATTTTGTATTTATTTCCTCCTCTTCCTCTGTGTGCCCTTCATTTAAGCGAAAGCACGGGCATGTTCTGTTAATCCACGTTCCATTACACCGACGCCTACTGCCCAGTAAACTTACTCATCTACAGGGGAATGAGAGCCGGGGTTCACAATGAGGGCAGTAAATTACAACCTTAAAAAATCACAACGCTGACTGCTGGTCACGAGAGAAAAATATCGCTGCTAGAGATTTCGCGAGAAGTACTCGACAGACATTTTCATTTATCAAATATTCACCAGAATACTCCTGTAGAAACATTGTGGAGTTCAGTGCAGATCGCCTGGCATATCTTTGACAAGTATGCTTGCTGTCTTGTAATTTTAAACTTCGGACCATGTAGAATCGTTATGTAATTCTTAACAGTTTGTAAACATATGAATATGATAATGATAGTATCTAATGACAGTGGATATTGAGGACCTGGAGGAAATGCTCAAACACTGAGTTGATTCAAAGGGGGAAAAAAGCAAATACAGCTGTAGCCCATACATTTTGCCTGTTTCACTGATTCTTGAGTTTAGAATCTAGTCCATAGTAGTCTTTTGTGAGGTTAAAATGCCTGAGAGTGGAGTGAGTGACATCCCCCTAAAGTCCTCCCCGTCCTGCCCAACTCCTGGAGAGAGTTCGTACGTACCCTTACAAGTGCAACGTTGCAATGCCATCGTGCGTTCAACCGGGCAGGCCACTCAGTGTCCAAAGCCAACCCCGTCTCATAGCTCATGGGGAATCCACGCATTTTATCTGAAAAGGTGGTTTCAGGTACAACACGGGGAGAACAATGAACCGAACTAGAAAGGAATTCTCATTTCCTGGGTTTGAAACTGATGCTAAATTAATGCGCCAGGAGAAATAATCTATAGTCTGAGACTGAATTCTTCCTCCCCAAGACGGTTGCTTCTCAATACTGCCCTCCAGTCTCGGTGTGGACCATTTAAACATCCTAGTTCGGGGCTAAGCTGTAAATTCAGCCTCTCCGTTCTCCATTGAATTTCAGTGGGGAAACTGTTAATTGGAGATGTTGGCATCCTTGTGGTGTTTGATAGGTGTTAGCGCAGGGAAAGGATATAAACCCGGTCTAGTTTTCCATGAAAAACATTCACTTTCCTGTCCTTGCACTTGGAGGCAAATGGTGAGTAGTGGTTTACAGAGTAAAAGGTAAAACTTCTCCCTAATGCATGATAAATAATGAAGATTGTGGTGAACATTGTCTCTCCTTAACACTCTTCTCCCTAATATTTTCTCTTTCTTTTAGAAAACTCAAGCCACGAAGCAGTATTTCAACTGTCTCCCCCCAAACCAACCTCAACAAAATGCTTTGGCACAAAGCTAGCACCCCTCTCTCAGTACGCCCGGGGTTCACTGAGGAATTGCGTTATCTGACATGGTGAGATGTATGCGGATATGTCTCCCCAATCGTATCAACGTGAAATTCTCCGTGAGGACAACACATATATACCTTCATGTGCCTGACATCTTTGGCCTTTGCTTATTTATTATCTTATTTTTTTGCTCTGCATGAATAGATCTTCTTACTAATACCCTGAAAAAAAAAAGGATGTTGAAAAATGATTTCAAAACATACAGCTTCTCCTTGTGACATAATCAAAGTATTTCTTTGTATGTGCCTTATGCGACTTGTCTGATAATTCACTGGAAATAAAGAGCTTGGAAAATAAAGAGCTTTCCAGAAAACAATCTTCCAAATAAAGATTAATAGCAGACATCTTGTCCCAAGGAACATTAATTTTTTATTTATAATGTCTACTTGGATTTGCCTGAACTCCGTCTGCCTGTTGCCAAGTCTGAATTCGTAGCACACCCTTTCTGTCTGCGCGGGGCTCCGTGTTTCCTGAGGCACCGGTTACTCGGCCCATGTTTTCCAACGACACTGGTTGTCTTGTTAGGTCATATTTTGTGTTACACACTCAACCAGGCACATTATCTTGGAGGCCTTCTTTAAGTGTAAGTCTGCCATCCGCATGCGTGGGGATGATGGTGAGGGCAGATACACTTGTGCCTCAGTGCCTTTGCTCGTTTCTGCGCCAAGGGAGTGTCTGCTTCTGTTCCCGCAGCCTTTTACTGATTTGCAGCCAGGGCTGCTGTAGGCAGAGCCCGCTACTCTCATTGTGCCTCGTGATGCCACAGTTGACCGAGAGCCAGTCCAGCCCCTCTGACTTGTCCACCAGGTAGGCTTGAAGCATTTCTCTGCACACCCACCCCATCTCCGATCATCAGAGGTATTTTTTTCTTTCTTGTCCAATTTTGTGGACATCCCTCCGCTCTCGGCATCTGTGCTATTCCTTAATATTTCTGTTGCTGCAAAAGCATTGCTTCCATCCTGTCAGAAGATCTCGCCCCCTCGATGCATTTCTATTGAACGATAATTCTGGCCCTTCACCCTGGAGTGGCTGTCAACGGCACCTCCTCCGTCTGCCTATTGATTTTGCAGTGAAGCGTGTTTGCATCATTTGGGAACGTCTTGGGTGGTGGCTGAGGTTGTGGGCATCACAGAGACTCTGGAAACCGCTCTTGTTACCCTGGTAACAAAACGAGGCATTTTGAAGAGAATTAAGATTATTTTGTTCCTAATCATTGAAGTAGGCTACCTGAAAAACATTTCTTTCTGGGGCGCCTGGGTGGCTCAGTCGGTTAAGCGTCCGACTCTTGGTTTCGGCTCAGGTCATGATCTCACAGTTTGTGGGTTTGAGCCCCGTGTCAGGGCGGGTGTGGAGCCTGCTTGGGATTCTGTCTCTCCCTCTCTCTGCCCCTCCCCCCCACTCTCTCTGTCTCTCTTTCAAAATAAACAAATAAAAACTTAAAAAAAATAGAAAACAGCAACAAAAAATTCTTTTTTGCTAAAAATGAGGTGAGACTACAGTGAAATGAAAATTCATATCATTAAAAATTAATGTCAATTTTGTACTTTATTGCAGTAAATGTTCTCCTATCTAAAGAGCACACATAATTTTGTAATAACTCTGCTCATAAGAAGCCTCAAGCTTTTTGCTGTTGCTGGGGTTGACTTTCAGCTCTTTTGTGGTGGAGTCCGATGGAGACAGATTTATTTAGCTGGATGCCAATTTTCCTTCTCTATTTCCCATATTTTTAAATGAAAATGACTTTATGCTAACAGTAAGCAAGATAACAAGAAGGACCACTTATTTAAATTGAATTGTTTTTCTTACATCGGTCGTTCTGTAATCAGAAAATTAACATTGTGTGAGTGTGGTCGTATTTACTCTTCTTTCCTTGTCTTAACGTGTTGTTGCAATGCAGACTTCCCTTAGGTCCGTAGTGCTATACAAACAGCATCAGCTTTCTTGCAGGCTCGGTTTAACCTTCAGTGGCTGGTGGGTCCAGTGGCACAGCGAGGAAAATCCCCCAATATGGACTGTGCAATATCAAAATGCAGTTTCTTAAAAAATTTTTTAATGTTTATTTATTTTTCAGAGAGAGAGAGAGAAAGAGACAGAGCGTGAGTGGGGGAGGGGCAGAAAGACAGGGAGACACAGAATCCGAAGCAGGCTCCAGGCTCCGAGCTGTCAGCGCAGAGCCCGACGCGGGGCTCCGACCCACAAACCCGTGAGACCATCACCTGAGTTGAAGTCAGACGCTTAACCGACTGAGCCACCCAGGTACCTCATCAAAATACAGTTTTAAACACACTTTATCAGCATAGGAAATTTCTAGAAACCAAACAGCATTATGAGTACGTAAAAAAAAAGAAACTGAAAAGGAAAACCCAAGTGAACAAGCAAAATCATTCCAAAAAAAGAAAACATGGTAAAATGGAATACTTGTCTGATGATCTGAAGGTAATAGAGGTACAGAATTTGATTTATTAGTTTACAGGGGGCTGAAATTCAAAGTAATGGTTTCTCTTTTCTTTAATGTTTTAAGTAAAAAAACTACACAAAAAAAGTCTAAACTCACTTTTCTAGCCCCTAAGCAATAAATGCTCCCTTCTTCACTCTACTTCTCCCTATCTGGGGTCTCCTCGCATTTCCTGGGGTTGGAATCTTCATCTGGAACCCAGATCCAAGATGTGTGATAAAGACAGTGTGTGGTTTTAAGACTCAGTGTGAGAGGCGCATGAACAGAGTGAGATCTATTGCCTGCTGAGTTCCTTGAGGAATTTCAAAAAACATTTTTTTTTTAATGTTTACTTATTTTTGAGAGAGAGAGAAAGAGAGAGCATGAGCGGGGGAAGGGCAGAGAGGGAGGGAGACACAGAATCCAAAGCAGGCTCCAGGCTCTGAACTGTCGGCGCAGAGCCCGACGTGGGGCACGAACCCACGGACCACGAGATCATGACCTGAGCTGAATGAAGTCAGACACTGAACTGACTGAGCCACCCAGGTGCCTCCTTTGGGGAATATTTTTCTTTTCTTTTTTTTTTTTATTATATTTTTTTAACGTTTTTTAAATTTATTTTTGAGACAGAGAGAGACAGAGCATGAATGGGGGAGGGACAGAGAGAGAGGGAGACACAGAATTGGAAGCAGGCTCCAGGCTCTGAGCCATCAGCCTAGAGCCCGACGCAGGGCTCAAACTCACGGACCGCGAGATCGTGACCTGAGCTGAAGTCGGAAGTTTAACCGACTGAGCCACCCAGGCGCCCCTGGGGAATATTTTTCAATGTTTCCTTGCAAACCCAGTTTTGGCATAACGCCTGGGCACGCGTGGTGAGGTGTAGTGACCCTAGTGAATTGTAATAATGGAGAAGGACCATTAGGTGGTGATAAAACACAAGCTTCTTGACACAGTGTGCTGCCCCCAGAGCCCCCTGGCAGCTTGTACAAGGTAGGGTACTGTTGAAATCAGAAGGTGGGTCTAGGGGATTTGTCAACTGGACAGAGGAAGGACAAACAGAAACCCGGCACGCCCACTGGTCAATTAATTAGCACATCGTTTATAAAGCTTTTATCTGAGATCATTTATCTTGGGTAAAACGTTGTGCATTCTTTTTCTTTTAATATATTTTTTAATCTTGTTAATGTTTATTTATTTTTGAGAGAGAGACAGAGCACGGGTGGCGGAAGGGCAGAGAGAGAAAGAGGGAGACACAGAATCCAAAGCAGGCTCTGTCAGCACAGAGCCCGACACGGGGCTTGAACCCTGAACTGAGAGATCATGACCTGAGCCAAAGTTGGTCGCTTAACCGACTGAGCCACCCAGTCGCCCCCAAAATGTTGTGCATTCTTAAATGTCATGAGAACCATTGTTTTGTTTGGATGGATCGTTTGAATTTCACATCCTTGCCTTACCCCGAAGGAGTCTAAAGTCAGTCAACAAATGATGGCCTACGGACACTTCTGGTGTTAAGTGCATGATCCTCCTGTGGCCTATAAATGGTTCTAACCCCTCCCGGGAGTATAAACAGAGCCCTGAGGAGCCAAGTGGCCGATTGTCCGTCCCCATTCCAAGCCCTTCGGCCCTAACACAGCATATTTCCAAATGTCGGGAGATATATTCATGATCCTCACAAAAGCATTTCTTTCATGATCGTCTAAGATCCTTGGCTTTTTTTTCTATTTCTTTTGGAAGGACTTTGTTGTAAGTAGAAAAAAATGAGCTGTGAAATCTTTAAACCTATCAGCGGGTCGGGTTGTTTTCCAGAACTAGAAATCCAGAGATTGTTGAAAGACGTGGTGATGCTCTCAGGGCCGGAAGGTGCACTGTGAGAGGTGACTCAGCCAGGGGGTGGGTAGTGTGTGTAAGGTGTAGGGGACAGGGAGTAGCTGGGGCGGAACGTATTTGCACTGGAGTATGGTGCCTTCTCGGCAGGTCACAAGATTCAAACACACAGTTCAGGATTCAAAGTGGGCCTGGGTTATTGTGTTTCATCATGTTTTTATTTGCTAACATTTGTTGGGTGTCTGCTATGAGTCAGTCTCTGTATTAAGGGCTTCGCGTAATCCTTACAAGTAACCTGATGAGGTAGACATCATCCTCATTTTGCAGATTAGGAAAGTGAGGTGGCGGGGAGGTGGGGCGGGGGAGAGCGTTCAGTACTTGCGTAAGGTCACACAGCCCAGAAATGGCCAAGCTGGGACTGAGATGTACCTGTGTTCCACCCCACGGCCAGGACCAGCCTTCCCAATAAACGCTTTTCTTTTGCCCTTGACCACAGCCACACCCTCTGGACAGTTTCTGGTTGGGCAGCGGGCAGCGGGTGCCTTGTCCTCAGAGCGCGTCCTTCCCAGGACTCTGATGGTCCTCGTGTTCTGCCTTTAGACCCAATGCCATGGTCAAGACGCTCACGCATGGAGGAAGGGAACTGGAACTTCTCAGCTGTAATCCACATGTGCTGACTTCTCAGTTGAACCATCAGGGAGCAATTCCATCCCCTTCATTCTCAGATTCTTGGGCCGCTTGCTGTGGCCGCCAACGCCAGGCCCAGTTATGGATGGATGTGAACCTCTGTCAGTCCACAGTACTCTAGAAATGGGTCGGTGGCTTCAGACCCAGAGTCTTAGGTTGCAGAGTGAAGAAACGAAAAACTGTCATCTGCCTTTTCCAGTCTACTTGTCCTCGGGTATACCTCGCTTGCTGATGCTGAAGGGTATACCCAGAATTCCTCCGGGGCTTAGCTGTCACTGGCCACCCAATGATGCCCCAGTGTCTCAGCTAGCTCCTTACGGTATTTTTAGCAGAGAGGATGGTTCCTTCTGGCTCTTCGTTGAGGAAGATTTAATGAGGCGACATACACTCGAGTCCCAGGACATGAATTTTTAGTTTGCCGGTTTTGTAGCAGATCAGATTTCTCTGTGTTCCCTTTATAAAAAAAAAAAAATAAAATAAAAAAAAATATAAAAATGCCTGTCTACCACTGCAAGGAAACAGAAATTATCTTGGGAGGAAAATGAAGCTCATATTAAAAACCTCATACTCACAGGCTAATTTCTCTTCAGTTTCTTCAAAAATGAAGCAGAGAAGTACAACCTGGTTTTATTTTGCTCTAAGGAGTGGAGCTCTTCTCCAGCCTTTAACTAGGTTCATAGAGATTTAAATCTTGAGATACTATTCAGTCAAATCCACCGAAAGGCAGCTTGATGGTATCTCAGAGTGGTTACAAGGGATTTCAGTGATATGAGGAGGTTCTCTGTGAAATATTTAGGCAGGAGAATGAGAGTTCCGGATGGTTCCTGAACACGCATTGGGGGTGGCTCTCCATCTGGCCAGCATCCCTGGGGACTTTTCGTACAACAGTGGTGTCTTCAACTCACCATGAAGGCATCAGAGTATTTTTGGAAGCTCCTCAAACGATGAGATGTGCAGCTGGGTTTAAGAAATGTTGGCCAGAAGGAATCTAGACTCTGAGAAAGAGCCAGGCCCTCATTCTCTCACCTATGAGGGCCAAGCAGACTGATCACTCCCAACGGACTCTTAACAAAGGAACCAGTGGTTTTCAAATATATATTTTTAAGCCATGGAGCTCTCGGTTCAAATGGATCTCCAAGTGTAAAAATCAGATGGAAGGAGAGCAGCTCTGAGTAGAATTTTGTGGACCTTGGCCCCGAAGACGATCCCAATGCAGAGAACAGTTTGGAAGTTCTGCTTGGTTGTAGGCTTTTCTTTAAAAAAAAAAAAAATAATAATAATTTTTTTTTTTTTGGAAGAGTGAGACGAGCATGGGTGGGGGCGGGCCCCCGGGGGGGGGGGCCAGGACACAGAATCCTAAGCAGGCTCCAGGCTCTGAGCTGTCAGCAGAGAGCCTGATGTGGGCCTCGAACTCATGGAGCTCGAGATCATGACCTGAGCCGAAGTCGGATGCATAACCGATTAAGCCACCCAGGCGTCCCTGGAAGCTTTTCTTTTTAAATCAGCTTCACTGAGGTTTACTTTATATGGTACTATGCACCTGTGTTGTTTTTCTTTTCTTTTTTTTTCTTTTTTATTTTTTTAATTAAAAAAATTTTTTTTTCAACGTTTATTTATTTTTGGGACAGAGAGAGACAGAGTATGAACGGGGGAGGGGCAGAGAGAGAGGGAGACACAGAATCAGAAACAGGCTCCAGGCTCTGAGCCATCAGCCCAGAGCCCGACGCGGGGCTCGAACTCACGGACCGCGAGATCGTGACCTGGGCCGAAGTCGGACGCTCAACCGACTGCGCCACCCAGGCGCCCCACCTGTGTTGTTTTTCTAACACTGGCAGTTTCTCCAATTTTCTGATGCCAGCCAGATATCTTACAATTCAGTTCTGACGCTAACTCCTGGGGTTAGTTTCTGAACTTTTTATCCAGGTTTCCTATGTAGGCATGAATTGTGCAGGCACAAATCACTGGCCATTGATGATTGAACTCACTCTCCAGGATGTGGGGGTCAGGTGGGCCGGAAGGTCTAACCTTCTAATCACAGGTTGGTTTTCTGGCAACCAGCTCCCATTCCCCCCTCAAGCGTCTTCTCAAGATGCACTGGGGCTCATTATGAATAACAAAAGACACTCATCACTCAGGAAATTGCAAGGGTTTTAGGAGCTCTGTCAGGAACCGGAGAAAAAGACCAGATATACGGCTTACTATACCACAGCACCCACGGGTTCGAGCCGTTACGTAGTCTGTTTCGCCAGGGCTGGGAAATAGTGGGCACTAGCGGGACGTGGCGCCGGGCTTCCCTTTATCTGGCAGGGCAGCAGTGTATTGGTTCCTGCCACCCCCAAACGCAGATGTGTCTATAACTTTTTTTTTTTTTAATGTTTACTTATTTTTGAGACAGGGAGAGACAGAGCATGAACGGGGGAGGGTCAGAGAGAGGGAGACACAGAATCGGAAACAGGCTCAGGCTCCGAGCCGTCAGCACAGAGCCCGACGCGGGGCTTGAACTCATGGACCACGAGATCATGACCCGAGCTGACGTCGGCCGCTCAACCGACTGAGCCACCCAGGCGCCCCCGATGTGTCTATAACTTAATCTTTGTTATATAATCATTGTGCATGTATATTCCGGTATTCCTTCATGAAACATGTCCGGAGAAGACAGAATCATGGATGAAATCGGAATCAATCAGTTAAGGACATTGTTATGGATAAATTGAGTTAAGTTCAGGAAGCTGGGATATAGCGCCATTCGATAAAAAAAAAAAAATTATTGGGGTGCCCGGGTGGCTCAATCGGTTAAGCATCTGACTTCAGCTCAGGTCATGATCTCGTGGTCCATGGGTTTGAGCCCCGCGTCGGGCTCTGTGCTGACAGCTCAGAGCCTGGAGCCTGCTTGGGACTCTGTGTCTCCCTCTTTCTTTGCCCCTCCTCTGATCATGCTCTGTCTCTCTCTCTCAAAAATACAGAAAACATTAAAAAAAATTTTTAAAGTATTTAAACAGGTTGCCACTTAAATGTGATGTATTGTAGGTCAACACGTAGCTGCCTCCCTGTTTTCTCTCTGATCCGGCCACATACTGTAGGTTGCTATTCCTCAGACCTGCCACTGTGTTCTTGCCTTTGATCTTGTTCTCTGCCTGGCACACCCTGCTTTAGCTCTAGGCGTGGCTTATTTCGATCACCTCCTTGAGATGTGTGCTCCATGCCATTTTACCAGCAAAGCCTCCCTTGATCACTTGACTCAAAGGGAACTGTCTCCCCAAAGGCTAAACATAGGGTCACCATATGACCCGGCAATTCTGCTCCTAGGTGTGCCCCGCAGAGACATGAGAACGTGTCCACACAAAAACCTGGGCACGAATGTTCACAGTAGCAGTATTCACAAAAAGTGGAAACAACCCAAATACCCAACAACTGATGAGTAAATAAACACAACACAGTAAATGTATACGGTGGAATCGTATTCATCCATAACGAGGAATGGAGTACAGGACACGTGCCATCGCATCAAGGAACCTTGAAAACATTGTGCTAAGTGAAAGAAACCACACAAAAAGCCACATATTGTATGATTCCATTTATATGAAATTCCCCGCAATAGGCGAATCCAGAGACAGAAGGTAGATCAGTGGTTTCCAGGGGCTAGGGAGAGGGGGCCATGGGGAGGGACTGCTAAGGGGTATGTTTTTCCTGGGGGGGGGGGGGGAGGGATAGATAATGACAATGTCCTGGAAGTAGATAGTGAGGACGGTTACACCACTCTGTGAATGCACCAGAAACCACAGAATTGGACGGTTTAAGATGGTGAGTTTTATGGTGTCTGAATTATATCTCAATGAAGCCGTTATAAAAAATGTGAACTCCCTGACCTCCTATCATGTATTGTCTCCCTCAAATACAATTGCTTTATTGTCCTGCTAAGCCCAATTTAACATGCCATTTTTAAATTTTGTTTACTGCTTGTCATCTCCCACTGGATTATAAAATCCATGTGATTAGAGATTTTTTTTTTTTAATGTTTATTTTTGGAGAGACAGACAGGCAGAGTGCGAGCAGGGGAGGGGCAGAGAGAGACGGAGACACAGAATCTGAAGTGGGTTCCAGGCTCTGAGCCATCAGCACAGAGCCTGACACGGGGCTCGATCTCATGGACCCTGAGATCATGACCGGAGCTGATGTCAGACACTCAACCCACTGAGCCATCCAGGCGCCCCTGGAGATTTTTGTCTGTATTGCTTACTGCTGTATCCCTTGGGTCTAGAACAGTACATACAATAGGTGCTCAATAACTATGTTAAATAATTGATTGTGTAAATGTAACTATATACGCATTGCTTTTCAGACCTATCTCCTCCATGTGGGGCCACCCTATGCGGCCTGGTCGCCAATGGTCTCCATGCCTGTTCCAGCAGTATTCCGAGTACTTTTGGGTTCCCAAAACAAGGCAGTTTGGAATAATCTAGAATCCCGAGATCTAAGATTATATACACATTATATATTATATATACATGATATACATTAAAGCTGGCACAAGAGAGTCATTTCAAAAAGATCATTAAAAAATCATTGCTCAGAAAGGAAAAGAGAATACAAATGGAGATGCTTTTGTGGTAGATCACTATAAGAAATAGTGACACATGGGGCACCTGGGTGGCTCAGTCGGTTAAGCATTCGACTTTGGCTCAGGTCATGATCTCGTGGTTTGTAGGTTCAAGCCCCGCGTCGGGCTCTGGGCTGTCAGCTTGGAGCCTGGAGCCCGCTTCGGATTCTTTGTCTCTCTCTGCCCTTTCCCTGCTCGTTCTCTGTCTCTCTCTCGCTCAAAAATAAACATTAAAATCTTAAAAGAAAGAAAGAAAGAAAGAAAGAAAGAAAGAGAAAGAAAGAAAGAAACAGTGACGCGAGGTTTGGGTTGAAGACATTAGCACAGACTTAGGACTTTGTAAGATAGAAGACCGTTCTCTCAGTGAGAACCAGAGACTCCTTTCTGGGGTCACTTTGCCTACAATGTGTGGTCCCAGCAACTAACCTTCAATCCTTGCCTCTCTTCCCTCCAGGAAGACTTTGCTTCCTTGGTGTTTTCAAATACTGTGTTTTCCTTCATAGGAAGTACGAGGTTCAGTAAGGCCAGCAGATCAGGAGACAATTGCCATCGAAATGATAGTTGGTTATTCACAGCTCCCAGAGGAGGGAGCACACCACACTATGACACGGGGCGGGGAACACATGGATAAACTCCAGGTGGGTCAGGAGACAGAGGGAGAAGGGAAATGCGGGCAGGAGCCTTTACTATGGTTCCTACAGGAAGGCACAACCTTCCCAGAGTAAGCAGGCATGGTACAGGCCGGCTGGAATGATTTCAGCAGACTCTGGGGCATAGGGACTGTCCCTCGTTGTTTGGTACGTGGCCCCGGGTGATGAGGCCCAGGCGGCTAGTGGAGAGAAAGTATGAGTGTGAGGGAAAGTGGTCAGGGGTGTGGGCTCTGCCTTGGTGGGTTTGCACTTGAAAAGCATGCAAGTTGTTTACCGTCTCTAGGAATTGGCTAGTCCTGGGTGGGCAGTCTCTCCAGGGTCAACAGGGCCCCAGGTGTCAGAGCATCAGAATACAGAGAAGAAGGCGTGGCTAATACATCAGGAGGGTAAACAGCACTAGGTCTTAGATCTCAGGACTGGAGATAATCCGAAATGCCCTGTTTTGGGAACCCAAAAGTACTGGGGAATACTGCTAAGACGGGCGTAGAGGTCATGGGCGAGGAGGCCGCGTAAGGTGGCCATACACTGAGGAGATGGGTCTGAAAAAGCAGTGACAACCACCAAGTGGACAAGCCAAGTCTATAGGAATCTTAAGTCTATGCAGGTGCTGAACGAATTCTGAAAGAGACCAGACTGGCTTGTGTCATAGAGCGCTTGCAGTGTTCACAGGGACTCGAGTGTTACTTGTTTGAGGCGCCCTGCATGGGGACTGAACTAAGTTGGGAGCTCCTCGCTAAAATGTTGGCCCACATCCAGGCATTGTTACCCTGCACACCTTCCGACCTGTTCACGTTGTTATGTCGGAGCCCGGAATGCGTGTAGTTCTTTATTATTCGGGCCAATATATATTGGGATCGAATAAAATGTTTGATGTGTGTGCAAAGGCAGAGTTGATTTCTAACAATCCATAAATTGTATCTCAAATGTTTAACTTGCACACACACACACACACACACACACACACACACACACACACACTTGGATCTGCCGTCAGAATGGCACAGTTACCCAGCTCTTGGAATCAGGGAAATAAATCTGGTTCTTAGTGGAAATGTCTCAGCAAAAGGTGGAAAAATCCTTAAGCCTCATTTCTTCGGTAATCTTTGCTCCCTGCCTCCCAGGGCCAGTCCTGAAGCCGATGAATGTTGCAAATGGCAGCAGGTGACCTCTTATATTTCCTGTGGCTAGAAGTCCAGCCGGTACTCGATTTTACTGCCCCTCACGGGTAGGGGGGTGGTTTAGTGGCCCCGAGTAATTCCGAGTAACAACCCAGCCTCTGAGGCCCCCTTTTGGCTCTGCTCTGGAGAATGGGCGTGGGAACAGAATGACTGTTCCACTGAGACAAGAGAAGGAAGCCAACAGGGAAAGACTGAGAGTTTCAGAAGCACCTCAAGCTGGAGCCTCGTTTTGTCTGCTTTGTGATATTCCTGTTTCAGGGGGAGGTAGTGGTGTGGGCTCTTTTCTTTCTTTCTTTCTTTCTTTCTTTCTTTCTTTCTTTCTTTCTTTCTTTCTTTTAATGGTTTCTTATTTATTTTTGAGAGAGGGAGAGTGCACATGTGCACGAGTAGAGGAGGGGCAGAGAGAGGGGGAGAGAGGGTGAGAACCCCAGGCAGGCTCAGCACTGTCAGCGCAGAGCCTGACATGGGGCTCGAAGGCGTGAGCCATGAGATCATGACCTTGTAGCGGCCCCTCAGATCAACGTGATGCTTGAAACATCCTATTGGAGGAAAACATTAATTAGAACTGTAAAATAAACGATATAGCTCTAAGAAAAACCTCTCCCGAAATGTCTCTCTGGGGAGGCGGTTGATTGACGTTGCTGAGGCCGAGCTGCTGGGAACGCCTGGCCCGCTCAGGGTGGACCGCTGCCTGCTTCCTTTGCTCGCACTTCTCCGCTTCCTCAGGGACCATGACCACCTACTATGGATCTGATCAGATTCTGTGGATCTGATCAGATGCTTTGATCGTGCTCCCTCAACCCTAGATGACTCCCGCTACGTGTTCAACAAGTTCTGTTTTCCTCCTGAGAACACTCCTTAAACAATGTGATGAGTTGTGACGTCCGCTGATGATTGATATCATTTTCCCAATAAATAGGAGAATGAGGAATTGTTCGGGGCGACAGTCCTTCCACCTGTAGTCCCCGGCTCCCTGTCTCTTGCAGCGGACTTGTTTGTGCCTCGTTCTTCTCCCTGGGTTACGAAACCGGCACGACCTGAGCCAGCCTGTGTGGTCTGAGGGGAAGGTCCAATGGTAAATTCTGGAACTGACAGAGATTGCTCAGGGGTCCTGAATACATACATGTCGGAGTCAGGGTTTGAATCATTACCTAAAAGCCACAACTCATCTTCTCTTACCCTGTTTATATACAACAGGAGGTGATAAGCGCTGTAAATACTCCCACCTGCAGGCCTCCCTCTCTTCCCTTTCTCTCCTTCTCTTCCCCGAGGCTCCCTCTCTCTCCTCTCTCCTCTCTCTCTCTCTCCTTTCTCCTCCTGCTCCTTCCCCCCTCCTTCCTGCCACCCTCCTCCTCCTTTCTCCAACCCCACCCCTCGCCCACCTTCTTGCTTATTATCATAGCTCCACCCACTGAACGTTTACTGCCTTCCGAGCATTGTGTCCAGCACTTCACCTAGAGTTTCTCATTAAGTCAAACAGTTGGCATCACCATCCCCTTTTTGCCACAAGGAGACTGACTTAGAAACAGCGGGTGGCTCCCCTAAGTTCTCGTGGCTCCCCAGGGGCCGGGATCTGACTCCAGATTTGCCTGACTTCAAAGCTGGTGCGCTTAGCTACTCTGGCCGCGGCCTGCTCATATGGCTCCTTAGATCCATTTATCTTTAACTCTCACTGGTGCAGAAAGAATAGCACATCGTTTTCCGTCTCGGCATCAGTCGTCCCGAGACCTAACTGTAAGTTTTATGAAACTTCAGAGTAAATAGTAACTGCCCCTTGCATCATTTAAAAAACATCTTTTTTAATGTTTATTTATTTTGGAGAGAGACAGAGCACAAGTTGGGGGGGGTGCAGAGAGAGAGGGAGACACAGAACTGGAAGCAGGCTCCAGGCTCTATGCTGTCAGCACAGAGCCGACATGGGTGGGGCTCGAACCCTGAACCGCAAGATGATGATCTGAGCTGAAGTCGGACACTTACCCGACTGAGCCACCCAGGTGCCCCTGCCCCCTGTATCATTGTATATTGATGTAGGTTGGGTTGACCTTCCCTTCATAATGACAGTTGACATTGTGGCCCTCATGGAGCTGGTCATTTCTTTTTGCGCGTACTGTGCTTACCATGACTGGTGCATGGGGGGCCAGCCTCTGGCCGTCTCTCCAGAGACCTCTCTTGCAGCCCCTTAAGTGATGCTAACAATTCCCCCAGGACCTTTGCTTTCCCCTAAGATCCAATGTGGTACATCTGTGATTCACCGCAAGTAATCCTGATCTCTGGAAAGGAATTCACGCCTACAAAACATAAATGATGGTTTTTAGTTGGTCACTATTATTTTTACTTTATTCTATCAGTAATACATGTTTGAAGAAGAGTAGTTTTTTTTTCCTCGTTGAAGTGACTCGTCGTGGGATTCCCACCGAGACGTGAAATAGACAGGACGTAAGGACATTTGCGTAAAGGCATAAATTCCGTTGGTAAGGCCACACTGTGCTCCCGAGTGTGGAGTACTGGCCCCAAGATGGATTATCCTCCTAAGTCAGAGGGTCACAATGGCTTCCCATTCAAGAATAAAGCCACTACAAACTACATAAATAGACACCAAGGAACCAGTCTGTTTTCAAGAAATTTCTGTAGGGGCGCCTGGGTGGTTCAGTCCATTGAGCATCTGACTTCAGCTCAGGTCATGATCTCACAGTTCGTGAGTTCGAGCCCCGCGTCGGGCTCTGTGCTGACGGCTCGGAGCCCGGAGCCTGGAGCCTGGAACCTGCTTCGGATTCTGGGTCTCCCTGTCTTTCTCTGCCCCTCCTCGGCTCATGCTCTTTCACTCTCTGTCTCTGTCTCTCTCTCTCTCTCCAAAATAACAAACAAACAAACTTTGAAAACAGATTTAAAAAAAAGACGTCTGTAATTTGGAAAGCACCCTCTATTTCCTGACAAACTATTTGTCCGTTTGAAAATCCAAATAGGTTAGCAATTACAGATGGCTTTCTAAAATCCTGTGCACCTTTCTTTCCTCTTTCAAAATAGTTTTTTATATTTGACGTCAACAACTAATCATCTAGGCCAGTTTACTAGCATGTGGCCCAGCTTTAAGTTTTATTTATTTATTTCCACCCCCCCCCCCCAGTCTTTTGTGGTGAGGTGTGGAAAGGAGAGTGGAGGAGGGCCCGGTAACTATGGCAACGTCATTGCCACAAGGAAGTGGCTTTCAGAGCAAAGGCACTCAGACCAGGAGGCTAATTCCTCTAACAAAGCCTTTTTTGTGTTCAAGTAGGCCCAGGAGAGCTCAGGGTTGTGACAATGGCTGACAAACCTTCAGCCCCAGGACCTGTGAGGGAAAGATGTGAGTCTCAATCTTCGCATCATTAATCATTTTATGAAAAAATGAATTTAAAAAATGCTAGCAAACCTCGGGGCACCTGGGTGGATCTGCTGGTTAAGCATCCGACTTTGGTTCAGGTCATGACCTCGTGGTTTACTGGTTCGAGCCCCACGTTGGGCTCTGTGCTGGCATCTCGGAGCCTGGAGCCTGCTTCGGATTCTGTGTCTCCCTCTGTCTCTGCCCCTCCCCCCCTTCTTCTGTCACTCTCTCTGTCTCAAAAAAGGAATAAACATTAAAAAAAAAATTTTTTTTTAATGCTACCAAACCTGGTGAATGTCCTCCTATGATTTGGGTTCCTCTCCTAAAAGGTATCATTGCCTCACTAGACATGTTCCCACAGAAATGCATTTAGGGCTTGTCCACATAGTCTGGAAGTGTTCTTTCAATCTTTCTCATTTTGTGTCCCAAATGCCCAGTGACCAAAGCTGTCTCAAATGGCTGAACAGGATTGGAAACACCATCCTTTCTAAAATGGGTTTGTTTTAAGATGGTTCCTAAGACGGTTCCTACTGTTAGAATGTCATCCTTCCTTCCGATGCTGCTGGCTTACTCGGTTTTAGCCTCAGTTTTCCGACCGAAATGAAGTGGGATGAAAAGCAGCATCTTTGCCATGGTCATATCACTTATTTCTAAGGCTGTCTGCTTTAGCCACATTATTTAGGGAGTTTACCATCAACTAGCAGCTCAATGTAATGAAGTCAAGAGAAAATCGATCCAAAGGTAAGAAAATGTTTGGGGTGGGAAGTATTGAGCCTGAAAGGAGGCTCGCTTTTGAATTCTAGAGGAAGAGTGCTCAGTTTGCAAATTTTAGGACAGTAAACATGTCCCTGAATTCCAGTTCTTTCAATCCATGATGACAGCTACGTTGGAATTTACAATGGCGAGAATCTTAGGTGTCGTGGCTTGATTTTGGGCTTCTTGTTTTCCAGGTACGAAATTTTTGATGAATTATTAAATATCGTTTTGGGTGATTCTTGAGTGCTAAAATGGGAATACAAATAATACCAACCCCGAGAATGTTGTGAACGTTAACTGATTTGGTCTGGGTAGTGTACTATGTAATGTACGTGAGGACAGGAGGTGCTTCTTCACCTGTGTGTTATGATGTCAGTACATAGCCTAATTCTTGGCTTGAATTTAAGGTTATTCAAGATCCTGGTTTCAGCTTCTGGACTTACAGCTTACCAGTAGGATTCGCCATGGGATTGGCAAACCATTCTGTTCTCTACATGACGTCCTGCCCTGGTGATGGGGAGAGTGTTCTTTTTCCAACAGAGGAGAATTAGAATGAAATGTCTGGAGGTGAGTGGTGTTCCTTCAAGCACCTGCAAGCTTGGGGTCTAAAGCAGGGTAAAGGGAATGCCAAAAGGAATTCCAAAGGCAGGAAGTTAGAAATCAGCATCCAGGTTCATTTCCAGCCCAAGAGCCTTGACCTATGGTTACGAATCTATGACATCACAGTGTCCTGTGGATCTTACAACTCAAGAATCAGAGCAGTTGAAGGTCTAGCCAGACGGTCTCTTCCAGATGGCTCGAGTTTCCTTTCTTGAAACTGTAAGGGCGGGATCTGCCAGAGCCTGTGTGTGAAGACCTGAGTCTACGACTTTGCCAGGAGTAGGGGAAAGGGGCAGGCCTCCCAGCTCATCTGCTTTATGGCTGCGTGAACTTGAGTGGCCTTGGTGCCATCAGGAGAGCCTTGAAGTATGCCAGTACGTGACATGCAGGAACAATGTGCATATTGATGAGGGAGCATAAGGCAGGCTGACACCCCGCAAACACCCCCACCCCCATCCCAGGTGGGATGTGTGTGACATTCCTCAGTCACCCCTGGCTGCCTAAGAACAAAGGAAAGGAAAGAAAACAAATGGTTAACTGATAGAGATCACAGGACCTGAGTCTCCATCAATTTGCAAATGTTTTAGTAAATTACATGGAAAAGACAATCTTATCAACAGCCTAATCTCCAGAAACCCATAGACTCAGTTTCCTGGAGCCCCAACATCACCCTCCCCTCCATAGTGATGTGGGGAACAAAGGCAGAAGGAAATGGCAGGTAAGATTTAGTTTCCTTATAACCTGCAGCCCACTGACAGCACTTGAGGCAAATCCAGAGTAGGATTTTCTCCAGGATTTTCTCCAGGAACCCCCTGCCGTCCTAATGTTGATGACTTAGTAGAGGGAAAACAACCTTAGTTTGACCATAGCAAGGCTGCAGGTAACTTAGGAGTCCTCTTTAGCACATGGAAGTCCTTTGGGAGGCCTCCCTCTTGCCTTTACCCTCACCCCCAACTCCCTAGTATATAAGCAGTCACTCCACACAACCCCAGTGCAGCTCTTTCTGCCCACAGGTCCTGTCCCCCGTGCTTTAATAAATTCACCTTTTTGCACCGAAGAAGTCTTCATGAATTCTTTCTTGGCCGTCAGCTCCGGAGCCCCACCGCTCCAAAACCCTATCACGTATTACGTGAAAATATACCCTAAGTCCCTAGCACAGCTCATGGTGCCCCCGAAGCCCTCAGCTCAGGCATAAGGGCTTCCTAAGGGGCTTGGGGGCTTCTGACCGCCCAAGGGCAAGTGCTCCCCCACACCTCCCTGCTGTGCTCTGAATTAGGTGAGCTCCCTATGGGGTGATGCAGGGTGGGTCGGAGAGTCAGAGAGTCGTGGGGTTCTGGGCTGTAGGTGCAAGGAGACTCCCTCCCCCTCCCCCACCCTCATGAGCCACAAACATTGGTGGAGTCTCCCTGGGAAGCAAACCCAGAAAAGTAACCACCTGTGTTAAGGGTTTTAGGCTCCTAATGCCTTCAGAGGTCCCTGTGAGGACCCTGGACACCTCCACAAAGCTGGTTAGGGCTGGAGACAAGCTTGCAGCCCGCTCTGTGTCAGTCTCTATCTCTCCTTCCTTCTGGCTGTTTCTCTCTGTCTCTGTCTCTGTCTCTGTCTCTGTCTCTGTCTCTGTAGACAGCAATAGAAGTCACAGGGCAGAGACAAATCCTAACGCACTCCGAAAAGACCCAATTAACTGTGCACACGTGTAATGACAACCCAAAGAAGGTCAAGAACTTTCTCGAAAGGGCAAAGTCCTCGAAGTATGGGTATAAACTATGTCAGGATATCAATAAGCAGCGACTCACAGGAACAGTTATAAGTTTGCTCCAAGTGCCCCTGACCTGCAGGGTGAGGCCTCCCCGACCCCACTCGACTTCAGCATCAGCATCGTCTTTCTGAAAACTCATGAAAATAATTCATGCTCGTGGTAAAAGGAAAAGATTCAGAGAAGGGAGAGTAAAAATTCCCTTTCACTTGCTGATCCTTCTCTCAGTCTTTACCATTTAATAAAGGCTAATTGTTAGTAACTTATTAATAGTTAATAAAAACGATTAATATAGTTTGGCATATTCTTCTAGAATTCAAATATATATTTCCTAAAAGAGAGAAAGCAAGTTGTAGAAAGATATGAAGGCTATAATATAGCGTAATGGGTATAATATGTATTACTATGGGTAATAGTATAGCATGGGATGATACATTTTGTTCTGACTTTGTTTCCTTTCTATGTAAAATATCCAGGCAGTGTTTCCCTATCCCCACGTTTAGATTTTCTTACTGTTTCGAAAAGCCAAGGTCAGTGTTACTATACTGACTTACCCAGGCTTATACTGTACACCTTGGGGATCGTTTCTAGTTCTTTGCTGTAACAAATAATGCTACCACGGACATTTCTGTAGAGCCGTTATTGCGTATTTATGTAAATATCCACAGGCTACATTCTTAAACAGGATTTTAAGAATTTAAACGCTGTTAGCTTGTACATTTTAAATAAATGTTGCCAAATTCCTTCCCAGATATTGTACTTACAATCCAGCCCACGGCGTATAAGAATGTCTGTCTCCCATACTTCAACTGAAAATTGTTGCCAACATTGGAAGTAACGCATTTTTATTATTTTTCTCTTAGTTTCTGTATGAGCCGGTTTGAGACAGTTTTCCTATGCTTTCATGTGAACTACCTATGCTAATCCCGTTTTTCTCTCCCTGTGGGTGGCTCCTTACAGATTTGTAAAGGCTCTTTGTATGGTGAAGAAGTAAGTTCTGTCTACCCATGTGCCGGACTTACTGGGAATAGATTAATCATCATTTGTCTTCTGACTTCGGTTATGATGTTGTGTTTTTCTCTCGTGCAGAAATTGGGAAGGGTTATGGACTTAAATTATTAGCCTCTTTTATGGCGTCTGGGGTCAGCCGTCTTTCACTAGCAAGGGGGCATCTGAGGTTGACGTGGCATTTTTGTGGTGGGGGTAGAATGTCTTGTGACTGGAGAAGCAGCTGGGTTTTTGTAAAACAGTGCCTGCTTCCCTTACTTTAGGGCCCTGGGGAAATCTCAGAAAGACTCACTAAAATATCGCCACCCTCCTGCTTCCAGGGATGCTTCTAGTTCTGTGGTTATCAGAGCAGGCCTCTGTAGGTGTCTCCTGAAGAAGTGACACGTTGCTCTGCCTTACTTATCGGATGTTGTGGGAAGTGGGCCTTTGGTCCCGATTAATAGGGCAGACTCTGCCTGATCCAGCTCCTGAGTTTTCTGTAGAGACAGCTGCTCGGGTGAAAATCCCAAAGGAGATGTACAGAGGCAGTAGAACCCCACATGCCTTCCCTTTCCCCTGAAGTTCTGGGGTAAACCCAAGGGGTGGCGATTAAGACAAGTCAGGAGACATCGGGTCTGTTAGTGATTTGGCCACACTCTTTCTGGACAGACCTGGAATGATGGGTTAATAAACCATAACCTCCAAAAGTTTCCTTTTTTTTTTTTTTAATTATTTTGTATAATTCTTTCAGATTAATTGTTTGCCTCAGGTTATGAGGTGTTTCCATGATGGTTCAAATAAGATTTGTGTTTAATTTAATGGTATTAGTCTCCTGGGTAACAAATTACCATAAATTTGGTGACTTCAAACGGCAAAAATTTACTCTCTCACAGTTCTGGAGGCCAGAAGTCCAAAACCATGGCGTCAGCAGGGCTGTGCTCCCTCGAAAGGCTCTAGAGAGGATCCTTCCTTGTTTCTTCAGCTTCTGGTGGCTTCAGGCATCTGTTGGCTTGTGTCTGCCTCTCACCCATCTTTGTCTCCATTTTCATGTGGCCTTCCCTTCGATGCCTCTGTGTGTCCTTTCCTCCTCTTATAAGGACACCGCTGTTGAATTTAGGGTCCACCCTAAACCTAGGATGATCTAATCTTGAGAACTTCAAGTGAACTTCCCTGCAGTGATACTGTTTCTAATAAACTAATGTTCTGAGTTTCCGGGCGGACATGAATTTTGGGGAGACGCTATTTAATTCACTACATCAATTGGAGAAAATAATCTCAAAACTTTTAGGAAAATGTAGACTCCTTTTAAGGGGTTAATATCCAAAATATACAAAGAACTACAACTCAACACGAAAGAAACAAACAATCCTAGGGGCGCCTGGGTGGCTCAGTCGGTTAAGCGTCTGACTTCGGCCCAGGTCATGATCTCACGGTTCGTGGGTTTGAGCCCCGTGTCAGGCTCTGTGCTGACGCTCGGAGCCTGGAGCCTGCTTCGGATTCTGTGTCTCCCTCTCTCTCTGCCTCTCCCCTGCTCATGCTTGCACTCTGTCTCTGTCAAAAATAAACTTAAAAAAAAAATTAAGAAACAAACAATCCTATCAAAAAATGGGCAGAGGACCTGAATAGACATTTTTCCAAAGAAGATATACAGATGGCCAACAGGCACATGAAAGGATGCCCATCACTCATCATCAGGGAAATGAAAATCAAAACCACAATGAGATATTACTTTATACCTATCAGAATGGCTAAAATCAAGAAGGCAGGAAACAAGTGTTGGCGAGGATGTGGAGCAAAAGGAACACTTGTACGCTGTTGGTAAGAATATACACTGGCAGCCACTGTGGATACGGCATGGAGGTTCCTCAAGAAATTAAAAATATAAATACCATATGATCCAATATTACTACTACTGAGTATTTACCCAGTGACAATGAGAACACTAACATGACAAGATATATGCACCCCTACGTTTATTGCGGCGTTACTTACAATAGTCAAGACATGAAAGTGACCTCTATGTCCGTCAGTAGATGAACTGATAAGGAAACTGTGATATATACACAAAATGGAATATTACACAGCCATAAAAAGGAGGAGATTTTGTGCCATTTGAGGCAACGTGGAGGGACCTGGAGGGATTTATACTAAGTCAAATAAGTCAGACTGAGAAAGACAAATACCATACGATTCCACTGATAAATGGAATCTAAAAAATCCACACAGCATATACAATGAAAATGTTTGGGGATATAGGTGTTTCTTAAAAACAAGTCATAAAAGAAGCCCAGAGAAAGGCCCAGGTGTAGAATCATAAATAGTTGGATTTTATCAGAATGATGGTGGGGGGGGCACCTAGTGGAGGTTTCTCCGCGTCTCCTTCGCGGCCTCCCCCAGGCTCCTGCGGTGGAAGGCGCCCCAGTCACCTGGTCGCCTGCTCTTCCTCCCGCCGGTCACCGGGAAATGCCTCGCTGGCTGAGATATTGTTGCCAGGACTCAAAACTGCTTTCGATGGGAGCTCACCGATCATGCCAGAAAACGGGGATCAAAACTTTCATCACACATCATTTGGGGCCCAAAATGACACGATGCAGGTGCGTCATCTGGGTGTCGTTCATCAGACGGGGGCGTGTCCCAAGAGCAAAGCCACCTTCCCAAAGAGGATGTGGCCTGACTTGGCCAGAGGGTCTGGAAGGCTCTTCTGAGCAATGTGGGTGTTGCTGTTGGGGAGTGTTAGAGCCTCCCTGGGATACAGGATTCTGACGCCCAGTCGTCCCCCCGACGGCGGTGTATGAACAGTGCTCTTAGGTGGGCATGGCTGTCTTCCTCTCCACCAGCTAGAGGCAATCTATACTTCGGGGGTATGAAGGAAAAACTGGCTCAGAAGATTCCTGCAAAATAAATTATTAACTCAAGTTGGGGTAAGTTTGCAATTTTAGAATATTCTAAGGACAGAGTTGGGCTGGGCTGGGCAGCTGCCCTTCTGGTCGTCACAGGCCCCTACTGGATGTGGCTATGGGGTCCATACAGGAATGGGGAGACACTTGTCCATGAGCCCCAAAGTCACAGAGGTTTTTTTTTTGTTTTTTTTTTAAGTTTATTTATTTTGAGAGAGACAGAGGAGCCTGCACAGGGGAGGGGCAGAGAGAGAATCCCAAGCAGGCTCCATGCTCAATGCAGAGGTTAGGGCCTCGATCCCATGACTGTGAGAGTATAACCTGAGTCGTTATCAAGATGCTTAACCAACTGAGCCAGCCAGGCGTCCCCCCCCCCCCGCCCAAAAGTCACAAAGTCTTAATCAAAATATCCCGTTTGTGGTTTATTTACAACACTGCTTTCTGAAGGAGGCATGAGGATGAGCTGGGTCCCCCACATTTTCCCACACTGTTTCCCCAGTTTCCCCCAAGCTCTTCCCCAGGCCCCAAACACCATCTCCTCCCGCTTCCTATAACCTCAACGTACCCTCCCCTCCATCACCTGATGAAGGCGGATACCCCGGGGCAGGGGGCGCAGGAAACTCCCAGCCCCCATGTCCCATCCACTTGTGAACTCCATTAAATGACCCCAGCTACACTTAAGCAAAATATTCAACACAGCACCTGGCACAGATCAGGAGCTCAGTGAATAAAGGAGGCACATAGGATTAGGACCAATGCTTGGGCTCCGTGCAAACTCCCGTGTCCTGCCACATCCTCACCTGTGTCTACAGTGTGGAAGGGAACAATGGCCCTCCGTGACAGTTAATGGTCTATATAGCAATCTAGACGGTACGTTGCATCTGTGACATTTAAGGCATGAAATGTGGCAGCCAGGACCCTCGGTGCCTTCATAGGCCTGGAGGGCCCGTGTGCGGAGGGCCTCTAGTCCTCTGTCATGATGCCTGGGCTTCTGACCCATGGGCGCTCCCGACTTCCTTTCCCAGAGTAGAACCGCACGGTTGGGCCAAACAGACAGACGGTCAGCCGCTCCGTCTGCCTCTCTCCTCCTCCTGGGGGTACCTTTCTCTGCTGTGCTCTCTTCCCTTTTCTCTTCTTCCTTCTTGTCATGCGTCCTGTGTTTCTTCCTTTCCGGGAGAGGCTGGTCTCTCGCAGATACCCAGCCAGCTGGAACATGGCTCTCCACACGAACTGGGCATGGTCCTGAGAAGTTTGGTTCTTCTCAGCTGATTTTGTTTCTTGATGCTAAAGAGCCGCTTCTTCCAGACTTAAGCGGCTTTCTGGGTGGAGGCCAGAGGTGGGTGCGTGTTGCGGGTTGAGCTGTTTTGCCCAAATTCGTATGTTGAAGTTCTGACCCCTTGTCCCTCAGAAAGTGGCCATTTTTGGATACAGAGAGTTTGCCAAGTTAAAAATAACGTAATTAGGGGGCACCTGAGTGGCTCAGTCAGTTAAGCATCCCACTTTGGCTCAGGTCATCATCTGGCAGTTTGTGAGTTCGAGCCCCGCGTCGGGCTCTGGGCTGACAGCTCAGAGCCTGGAGCCTGCTTTGGATTCTGTGTCTCCCTCTCTCTCTGCACCCTCCACCCCCACCCCACTTGCATTCTGTCTCTCTCGCTCTCTCAAAAATAAACATTCAAAAAAATTTTTTTAATTACATAATTAGGGTGGCCCCTAATCCAATATGACTGGAATCCTTATTAAAAAAGGAAATTCAGATACAGAGTTGCACATAGAGAGAAAGCCATGTGAACATGAAGAGAGCTATCTACTGGCCAAGGGACAGATCTTTACCTCACGCCATCAGAAGGAACCAAGCCTGCGGCACCTTGATATCGGACCTCTGGGCTCCAGAACTGTGAGTACGTTTCTATTATTTAAGCCCTGCATTGTGGCATACCTTGTTATGGTGGCCCTGGAACATTAAAACAGGGTGACTGACATATCCAGAGCTATTTTGGGAACCTGATGGTTCAAGATAAGTATCATGGAAAGAAAGAGGGATGTACGTATACAAGTACATATGTGTGTGTGTATATATGGCCTCATTCATGGTATAGTTTCATTTTATCTATGTATGAGGAACGGGGGATCCTTTTTTCTTTATTTGAGATTATTGAGGGGAGGGGCCAAGATGGTGGAGCAGCACGGAAGTTCTGTTTCTATCGTCCCTGAAATGCAGCTAGATCAGCAACCAAACCATTTTGCACACCTACAAAATTGATCTGAGGACTAACAAAACAATCTGCATAACTTGAGCCACAGAACTCAGCAGGTATGTGGTGCGGAGAGGTGAACTCGGGGAGAGAAAAGCCACAGAGCATAGGGAGCTCTTTTTGTTCTCAGAGAGAGGACGAAGATGGGGGGAGAGTACAGGAAAAGTACCCTCCCACCCCCGAAAGCAGCTGGAGAGAAAGAGAAAGAGAGAAAACACCCGCAAGGGACTGAACAAGAAAGGGAGAAAGGAGAAAGGAGAGGGTTTCAAATACCGTTAGGACTCTACAAACAAGGGAGTACAGAGTTGGAAACTCCGCAGCTCAATACCTGGCCGTGCTCTGGTGGGAAGGGTGAATCCCCAGAAGCAGATAGTGAGGTCCGAGGGGTCCTTGGACCAAACGGGGAGAGGCAGTTCCCCTGCCGGGAGGACATTTGGTAGAGGCCATGCAGCCTCCCCACAGGCGAAGGTCCCAGCGTACCCCAGATTTCAGCCACATTTGCTGGTGTTGGAACAAGGACACTAGGGTGGGGTGAAGCCTGGCTCCAGATGTGTGTTGTGATTTACCATAGTCCCTGAACTGCTCCTGCTACGTGATCACAGGAAATTTTTCTGGGACGGGCTAGCACCCAGCCACAGTCTATGGGTCTCTACAGTGGCACAGCCACACGAACGTTCCCGGGGGCAAGCTGGCACCCAGCCATTGTGCAGGGAGACCCTCCCCCAGAGGGTCGAAGCAGGTGGAAGTCGCCGGGCCCTCAGAAGTGAGGGGTTTGGAGATACAGCCCCCTCTGAGATAAAATTTGGGAGGGAGGTGCCACTTGGCAGGCTGACGGCTTGGTTGCAAACAATGTAGAAGCGGAGTGGAAGGAAGCGGGAGACAAAGGAGGGGTGCTTGACTGCCAGTCATGGAGAGCACAGAGTTCTGATGCTAGAGACTGGGAAGCTGGGTGATGCCATTTTTACTTCTCCCTCGTATGTGCATACATGCCGATCCACCCCAGTTAGGCAAGCAGCGCCACCTAGAGGAGAACAGAGCTGTTACGCCAAGCCCCGCCCAACTGCGCCAACCAAGCCCTAGAGGACCACCGCAAATCTCTCCAGCTGCTTAGTTTATGGACTATAAAGTGCTTCATAGTTTGACTTCTTGGGGAAACTGGATGTAGATTCGTTCGGATTTCATTCTGCTCGCTGGTCCATGTATTCATTTTTTTCTTCTCTTATTCTTGTATACGGAAAGAGAAAGGTTTTATTTGTATTTTCTCTTTTCAAAAAATACTTTTCTTTAACATTTTTCCACTATAATTTTTACCTTTAAAAAAATTTTTTTTTTAACATTTATTTACTTTTGAGACAGAGAGAGACAGAGCACAAACGGGGGAGGGTCAGAGAGAGAGAGGGAGACACAGAAACTGAAACAGGCTCCAGGCTCTGAGCTGTCAGCACAGAGCCCGACGTGGGGCTCGAACTCACGAACCGCGAGATCATGACCTGAGCCGAAGTCAGACGCTTAACTGACTGAGCCACCCAGGCGCCCCTATAATTTTTACTTTTTAAAATTTTTTTGTAAATTTTAAATTCTATTTTGCTTTCTTCATTTCATTTTATTCTATTTTATTGTATACACTTTAAATTTTTTTAAACCTTTTCTTACTTTTTTTTTCCCTTTTCTTTTCTTTCCCTTTTTTCTCTATTCTATCAAGCTTCTTTCAACAACTAGACCAAAACACACCTAGGATCTAGCTTCCTTTATTTGATTTTGTGTGTGTGTGTGTGTGTGTGTGTGTGTGTGTGTGTGTGTTGTTTTAATTTTTAACATTTTATTTTTTACTTTATTTAAGATTATTTATTTTGAAAGGGGGGGAGGGGCAGAAAGAGAGGTGGGGGAGAGGCAGAGAGAGAGAGGCAGAACCAAGCAGGTTCTGCACTGTCAGCACAGAGCCCGATTGATGCAGGGCTCAATCTCATGAACCGCGAGATCATGACCCGAGCCCAAATTAAGAGTCAGAGCCTTAACCAACTGAGCCACCCAGGGACCCCTGAGGAATCCTTTTAAATAGAGGAATGTGCACACCTCTCCACTGACTGACTGACTGACTTATTTATTTGTTTATTTTAGAGTTTATTTATTTTTGAGAGAGAGAGAGAGACAGACAGACAGAGCATGAGTGGGGGAGGGCTGGAGAGAGAGAGAGGGAGACCCAGAATCCGAAACAGGCTCCAGGCTCTGAGCTGTCAGCACAGAGCCTGACGTGGGGCTCGAACTCGGGAACAGTGAGATCGTGACCTGAGCTGAAGTCGGATGCTTAACCAGCTGAGCCACCCAGGCGCCCCTCTCAGCTGACATATTTAAATGGGGGCTAAGCTTTGCTTCAGTCCTTGGGGAGGGTGTCTTCTACAGCAACATTATGCTTTAGAATTTCACCTTGGGTGGGTGCCCTGAGGACTGAATGGCTTATTTAGAAACATGTTTGTCCGTTTGGGTTTAGAACATCCTGTTTGCCAAACATGACTAAGTCTGATGCTTTTGATCTTTCTGTCATAAAACCTCATTTGAATGTTCCAATTCAATGCCAACTGTAGAAAAAGAAATCCTCATGTCTTAGGGAACATACATACACAACTGTTCACTGTGGTTTGTCTCTGGGTTGTGCCCATGGCATTTGCAGAACTTGGTGCAGCTCTGGAACGTTTGGATTATTTCACAGCAAGCAAGTGTACTTTTGATGTTTTCAGTGCAACTATGGGAAAAATCATGTGCATCTCTGCTGATGTCCCCAAATATCCCTTTTCTATTCTGATGATAGTGGAAGTGGCTTCCTACTTTTGATATTCTTGTACCATAAATTCTGACCATGATCTCTTTTCAGTGGTCACAAACTTCTCAAACTCTTTTGTTGGCATCCCCTTGACGTAGTCTCCTGTTGAAACACAAACTTCCCCATTATCTGGATTTTTCTGTTCTCTTTATTTTTAAAAATTCTTAAAATTCAATGATCCAACTACAGACTCTTAGAAGGGATATTTAGCCTAGGGAAAAGAAGATTTGAAAAAACAAAATGATGTTTCAAAACTCACCAGTGATATTACAGGGAAAGGCATCTGAAGAAGACGGAAGGCCGCACTGGAACGTCTTGGAGCTCAGCTTTGAGAAATCATGTATAAAGGTTGGAGGGGGAGGTGCTCTATCTAAATGGAGTAAAACTCTTTGGCAGGGATCTGTACGAAGAGGGTCAGGGGACTGAAAAACGTAAGATCTTTCCTTGAGAAAGATACTATTATGCAGGAGAAGGAGGAAGGCCAAAAGAATCACTCAGTCTGTGGTCTGCCAAAGAGGCTGGAAAGAGTAGAACAATATACAAAGGGAGGTGGACATAGGACACGTGGAAGGGTAGCCATAAAGCCTAACAGGCATTTATATGGTGGATGGGAGCATCAGCTCCAGATGAGACAGAGCCCAGAGAATTCCTTGGTGCTCCTGCAAGGTACCTTTAAGGCTGCACAGTCATGAATAAGGGCTCCAAAGACTGGGAATAGACTCGTGCGAGTTCTTTTCAGAAAAAAGGGAAAAACAGACTCTCTGGACTGGTGAACGTCAAGTCGGCCCCCGGTAGCTTCTGGAATGGTGCGTGAAGCAGACGGTTTCTGAACATTCACAAAAGGAAATCGTGAACTCTGAGTGCCAGCTGAGGTTCCTGATGAACCAGCACCAATTAGCCTCATTTTCCTTCTTGTTTTTAATGAGTGCATTTAGGAATATCGCATGCATGTTTTCATCTCATGAAAACACTTGATGAAGTTTCTCATAATCTTCAACGGGTTGGGGACATGGAGAAATAGGCTAACAGCCAGAAGGTGGATCTTTTTTTTTTTTTTTTTTTTTTTGGTGGCAAAGGCTTTGTTTTTTAATTTTTTAAAAATGTAAATCCAAGTTAGTTAACACATAGTGCAGTATTGGTTTCACGAATGGAATTTAGTGATTCATCACTTACATATGACACCCAGTGCTCATCCCAACAAATGCCCTCCTTAATGCCCATCCCCCATTTACCAATTACCATCCCCCCGTCCCCGCCCTGCCCCAGCAGCCCTCAGTTTGTTCTCTGTATTAAGAGTCTCTTATGGTTGGCCTCCTTCTCTGATTTAATCTCATTTTTCCAGAAGGTGGATTCTTAACCGATGAATGACTGTGTTCAAATAGAGTCAATTAAGGACATGGTGTTGAGGTAAAGAGCTGTAACCTTGGGCTACAAGTTTCTGCCTGGGATGGTTTTTGCTGTTAATCATGCAGATGAAGAGCTAGTGGATTTGCTTATGAGACCACAGGGTCCCTGCAAGCAGTCTTGTAGACATTCGTGTCCCACATACAGCTTTGGCTAATGACTTGCACGTATTGGGTGATCAGTGAGTACTTGTCGAGAGAATCAATGTAGAAACGGAATGCTTGTGAATTAAAATTCACAAAAAAATCTCAATGGAAACTGCCATTGAATAGTGAAGATGAAAACTTTCTCTAAATATTGGAATACCTGCCAAAAACCAATATAAGATTTTAAAAGAGGACCTTTCTGAGTCACTGGCCATGCAGGTTGGGGTTGCCTGAGCTGGGGATCCTGCATCAGGATGCTTAAAACCTTGTCAAAAATGTTTGGTCACGGGGCACCTGGATGGCTCAGTCAGTTGAATGTCCGACTTCAGCTCAGGTCACGATCTCACAGTTTGTGGGTTCAAGCCCCGCATCAGGCTTTGTGCTGATAGCTCGGAGCCTGGAGCCCGCTTCGAATTCTGTGTCTCCCTCTCTCTCTGCCCCACCCCTGCTCACGCTCTGTCTCTGTCTCTCTCAAAAATAACATTAAAAAAAAAAAAGTTTGGTCACCATGAAGCCTTAGGATACCCAGGTTTACCAGGAGATTTGGGTACGAAGGGGGTTAATGGGCTTCCTTGTTTATAAAACCAGGAGCGCTGATAAAAGAAGTAAAGCTTTGAAAGGTACGAGTCCTGTACCTGCTCAGGGTCATCATTAGCCAGCTTC
Organism: Herpailurus yagouaroundi; assembly: GCF_014898765.1. Taxonomy (NCBI): domain Eukaryota; kingdom Metazoa; phylum Chordata; class Mammalia; order Carnivora; family Felidae; genus Herpailurus; species Herpailurus yagouaroundi. The sequence continues at coordinate 6,233,478 of NW_024412403.1, read as the reverse complement.
CCTTGGCTAATGATGGAACATGCTTCTGATGGAACATGCTTCTGGCTGCAAATCTCAGCAAGCCCTGTTGGATGGGAACACGAAGCATCGCTGTACTTGTAGACATGTTATTTCCTTTGTGGTGTGAATAAATTATACCTGTGAGATGCCAAAAATAAAAAAAGATTTAAAAAGAATAAATAAATATTTTTTGCATTTAGCGTATTCTCTTTTTTCCCCCCACTGCATGTGCTGTGGCTGTGCTATGCCTATGGTTGGGGCTACGGAAAAACTCAGGCCACACGGATAGAAAAGTGGTGTCTATCTGGTCCCATTTTTTGTCTGTAGTGGCCAGATCACAGCTAGAGTATTGTATCTATTTATATATGACATGTTTTCAGAAGGAATGTACAGACTGGACCAAGTCTAGAAACGGGCAACTGGAAACAACAATTTTACAGAACTGGTGAAAAGGATGAGAGATATTCAACTGAGGAGGAGGAAACTTGAAGGAGAACTGGTTGCTAGAATGGTGTACTGGATTAGTGCTGGCCCTGGAACCGATTGCATCCAAATCCACTGGGGACATTCTCAAAACTGAGGATTTCCAAGACCCAACCCAAGATCCTGTCCAACTCCAAGAATCTGTCACAAGACAAGGAAGAGGTATTTTTATAGGTTGTCATGTATCTATGGCCCTAGGGGAGCATTACCTTGGAAGAATCCACCGGGACCCAGATAGATTGGGTGTAGGAAGTAAGAGTGACTCAAATCAAAAACCAAAACCAAACAAAGATCTGGCGGTTGACAGATCTAGTGATGGGTGAATTGTCTTCACGTGTGGTTGAGAGCTCCCTGCCGCTGGAGAGGTTTAGAGAGGGAGTGGATTACTAAGACGCTATTAAAAAGGACTCCAGCTTTGGGAGGGGAATTAATTTGGAAAAACTTAAAGGTTCTTCAATTAATTCAACAAAGACTCATTGAGAGGTACTACAGGGCTAAGGATAAAGGGTTGAACAAGAACAAGGCCCTGTCCTCCTGGAGCTCACATTTTATGATTCAATGGTTTCAACAAAGTGCAGCCTTAAAGAGGGCCAAAGTAGGAGATGGAAAAACCATGGGCCAGCAACTACACGGGGAGCCATTTCACTTAGAAATAAATGGATTCCCGGGGCGCCTGGGTGGCGCAGTCGGTTGAGCGTCCGACTTCAGCCAGGTCACGATCTCGCGGTCCGTGAGTTCGAGCCCCGCGTCAGGCTCTGGGCTGATGGCTCAGAGCCTGGAGCCTGTTTCCGATTCTGTGTCTCCCTCTCTCTCTGCCCCTCCCCCGTTCATGCTCTGTCTCTCTCTGTCCGAAAAATAAATAAATGTTGAAAAAAAAAATTAAAAAAAAAAAAAAGAAATAAATGTATTCCCATTTATTTAGCAAGCCATTAAGTTGAAAGAAAAGAAACAGGGAAAATTGGTTTTGAGTGTAAAATTTAGGCTAAGAAAGTTGGCAAGTATATAAAGCGCCATTAAGTCTTCTGACTTATAGAGAGAGAGAAATTTAGTGTTGCTGTGTTCAATAGAATGAAATCCTGATGCTTAGCCTTCAGACGGACGAGAAGAGCAGACAGGCAGGTTGGTGATCCCAGAAGGGAGTCATGGGTGCACCTGGTTTTAGTCATTGGTCTTGGAAAGGGGTGTCAGCTGGTAGGTAGGTTTTTTGGGAAAAGGGCCCTTCGGCAGTAATGTTTTTGCACTTCTTTTGAGTGTCAATCAGAGGAAATTTATTTATTTATTTATTTCAATCTGTATTTATTTTTGAGAAAAAGACGGAGTGTGAGTGGGGGAGGGGCAGAGAGAGAGGGAGACACAGAATCGGAAGCAGGCTCCCCGCTCTGAGCCATCAGCACAGAGCCTGACGCCGGGCTCGAACCCACCGACCGTGAGATCATGACCCGAGCCAAAGTCGGACGCTCAACCGTTTAACCCACTGAGCCTCCCGGGCACCCCCAGGCCAGGATATTTTTTACTTCACAGGGTTTCCAAACTCCCGAGGAGCAGAGAGCTTGGTAAAGAGGCTGTCCCATGGCTCTGTGTCCCCAGCGTTGTGCACATCCGGGCAGTCTTGTTCCTACATGTCTTCTGTTGTTCGTACACGTGTAGAGGCTGTTGTGAAAGGGCAGGTACAAATTTGTGTAAAATTTACAAGGCTTTTTGATCCATGTTTCTCTTCCTAGACAACACACATCATCACGTGGGGGGTGGGGTGGGGATGCAGGGCATCTTTTTTTTTTTTTTTTTTTCAACGTTTATTTATTTTTTGGGACAGAGAGAGACAGAGCATGAACGGGGGAGGGGCAGAGAGAGAGGGAGGCACAGAATCGGAAACAGGCTCCAGGCTCCGAGCCATCAGCTCAGAGCCTGACGCGGGGCTCGAACTCCCGGACCGCGAGATCGTGACCTGGCTGGTCTGACGCTTAACCGACTGCGCCACCCAGGCGCCCCAGGCATCTTTTTTTTTTTTTTTTTTTTTTTTTTTTTTTTTTATGCAATGAGAAGAAAAGAAGAGCAAACAGTCCTTTCGCTAAATATGTGGGAATCCCTGAACTTGGCTTTTCCCCCAGGGCCCTCAACCACTGTGTGCACGGTGCTGCCCCGGCTTCCACGCCGTCTGCAGCCTCTCGCTGGGCCGTGCGGACTCCTGACTTCCTGCGGGAAAGGAGATCCCATACCCCTTTTGGTTTGAACTCCGCACGCCATGCTGATCGTAGGGAGATTTTGGTTAGCAATGCAGGGTTTAAATCCATCTTTACCTATGTTTTAGCACCTGTGGCTCAGAATCTCAGCCCACCCTACACTCATCTGTTCATTCATTCATTCACTTCTTCACTCATTCCTGTAGCCCTTGCTGAGGCCGCCGGGCACCAGGCCTGTTCCCACTGAACCCGCACCCGGCCCGGACGTCTGGGAATGCTTCAGTAGACTCGCCAAGGTTGTGAGCTTGTATGAGGGAGGGCCTGGCCTTTGGATCCATTTCATAGGGTTCCCCTGTTTTAGGAGTACGTATTTCTACTCAGTCTACTTTCTCACCTTGACAAATAATTACTAAATGAATGCCTGTTCAATACCTCCTACACTTTTCATCAAAGGGCTGGCGTCGTCTGCCTTTCGGGAACTCCTCTTCCCTGGAGACCCTCTGACCCGCTCTGTTTCTGGCTGAGCCCTGCTGGGGATGCAGCGAGCCCAGGGATGAGGCAGGTGGGGTTCCCAGACAATGCGGGGGGTTTGGGGCTGGTGTCTGGTCCCGGGAGGACCACGGCCGGGTGGAGAGGGCATCAGGGCAGAGGCCGGTGCCAGATCTGGACGGAACGTAGGCTGGGCTGCTGGGCAGCCTGAAATCGTGTTTCTGAGGGAAGCAGGCTGGAGAGGAAGGGGTGAAGCCTGGAGGCTGTGCGGGGGCGGTGAGATCTGAGGGGAAATGGCTCTGGATGTCTGACGTTTGCCAGCTCGGTCTTGGGTTGTGCCTGTTGTCTCAGTGTCCTGCCCGACCAAGCATTTGTGCTTTCTTTCACATGGGGTTGAGCTCGAGAGTTGACAGCGATAAGCTGTCCCTTTCTTACCTGAACCTTCTTTTCAGTGACTATATAAATGCAACCTGGCGGGTGGGCCTAGCGGCCGTGACCTACCTCTTGGGAGGCGCTGGCCGAGTTGTTTGTCCCTGCCGCCCCAGCTGGACACTTAGTGTGTCAGCCAGTTGGCCAAGGCCTGCGTACAGGTGAATGGAGCCCTGAGGCCACAGCCACAGGGGTCCCTGGGAAAGTGGGATACTTTAAGTTGGGTCGACGTGAGTGCCATATTTTCTCTCTTCTATGAGAGTTAGGAGAGTTCAGTGGGAAGGTGTAGTAGATTCAAATAAAAAATGCTGTGAAATCGTCACAAAACAGGGCCATGAGTGTGTACCTGGGTGGTCGAAAGAACACCTGCTGTGCACTGGTCAGTGTGGATAATTCTTGGACAAAGGAATGTTGCATGTGGAGTCGAATCCTTCCCACCCTCCTGGGGCCCTCCTGCCGCCTGAGATGACGGGCTGACCACAGAAAGGAAGGTGAGCCACCACACCCCAGGTCTACACGACCATCTTGGATTCAGTTTGTCACAAAAGTTGCAAGTAGAAATTTCATGACTCAACGATACTGAACAAATTAAATAGAAATCATGCCCGTTTGCAATTCTCACAATAATTAATAATATCAGAATGAGAGAAAATAGTTTCCTTTAAGGCATGATATATATACATTTATAAGGATATTGTCAATAATTACCTTAAGGTAGGAACATATTACAGCCAGCAGAGATGGGCTTTATCTTTTTTGTTTTTTGTAATGAAACAAAAATTTTAAGTAATCTCCACACCCATCGTGGGGCTCCAACGCAGGACCTTCTAGATCAGGAGTCACACACTCTACCCATGGAGCCACTGAGATGGGCTTTATCTTAAAATGTAGTGTGTTCAGATTATCCTCAATTGAGAAGGGTACTTATGGGTAGAAACAAACTTTCTTAAAACAAATTAACTGGCAGTTAACACATCAGTCTTTGTACTTGACCATGAGTAAGTATCCTTCTCAACCTGAAAAGTATATAATTAATAAGGGAGCATAAGGAAGGCTGATGCTCTGCAAAGAGCACCCCCCCCCCAAGAACAAAGGGGAAAACAAGTGATTAACTGATACAGATCAGAGTCATGCAGGACACCAGTCTCCATCAGTTTACAAATATCTTAGTAAATTAAAAGAAAAAGGCAGTCTTATCCACAGCCTAATCTCCAGAAACCCACAGACTCAGTTCCCTGGAGCCCCAACATCACCCTCCCCTCCACAGTGATGTGGGGAACAAAGGCAGAAGGAAATGGCAGGTAAGATTTAGTTTCCTTATAACCTGCAGCCCACTGACAGCACTTGAGGCAAATCCAGAGTAGAAAGCTTCCCCCCCCCCCACCACCCCGGGAACCCCTACTGTCCTAATGTTGATGACTTACTAGAGGGAAAACAACCTTAGTTTGACCATAGCAAGGCCTCAGGTAACTTAGGAGTCCTCTTTAGCACATGAAAATCCTTCTGGAGGCCTCCCTTTCGACTTTACCACCCCTGCCCACAGGTATCTTTCTGCCCACAGGTCCCCCGTGCTTTAATAAATTCACCTATTTTGCCCCAAAGACCTCTGAAGAATTCTTTCTTGGCCTTCAGCTCCAAACCTCCATCACTCCAAAACCTCTTCATAATCGCTAAGACATAGCTACATTAGCAACACATTACCTCTATAAAATTAAACTAGGAAGACTAAGTTTCTCTTTTAGTTATTTATTTTTTAATATTCTGGGTTTGAGAAACGAAAGAGCTCTCATGATGGTTTTGACTTCATTAAAATCTAGAGAATGCCCAACAACCCCAATTATTTTTGTTAGTTCTCCTTTTATAAGGCAAAGGAGCCAATATTCACGTTTACCTGGTGGCTGTCCAGGAAACTGCAAAACTATTTTAGGTGTAAAAGACATCTTAACAGCTTCGTGATTCTAAATTTGGGACCTGAATTTAGGAAAACAGTATTAAAGTGACTTGTCAAAAGAGATTGGCCGCAGAGCAAGAAATATGTCGTCTTGGCATCCTCATTACTAAGACTGAAAATACAGCTTTTAACATGAACATGCTGGGGCGCCTGGGTGGCTCAGTTGGTTAAGCGTCTGACTTCGTTTGGCTCAGGTCATGATCTCACAGTTCATGGGTTCAAGCCCTGAGTCGGGCCTCTGCGCTGACCTCACAGAACCTGCTTGGGATTCTGTCTCTCCCTCTCTCTACCCCTCCTCTGCTCTCTTTCTCTCTCTCTCAAAATAAATAACATTAAAAAAAAACCTTCGCTCATTGGGGTGCGGTGCCTGGATGGCTCAGTCCGTTGAGTGTCTGACTCATGATCTCGGCCCAGGTCATGACGTCACGGTTTGTGAGATCGAGCCCTGGGTAGGGCTCTGTGCTGATAGCGTGGAATTCACTCTCCTTCTCTTGCTTTCTCTCTCTCAAAATCATTAATAAACATTACAAAAATAAAATGAACATGCTGAAAGTTAACATAACAATAATTCAGAATATCAATCCTCACCGAGGAAGAGTCTGTATTGCTGCATCTAAAGTGACCCAAGACCATCCGCTTCTAGAGCTGCCTAATATGGAGCAAGCTTTTCTCTTCGCAGATTGTACAGATTCCACTGTAATCTACCACCGTAGTTTTTCTCTATCACAGTTTACAGCTAAAAACTCTGGACAAAACATGCGTAGAAATTACCCGATGACTCTGAAAAGCAAAAATGGCTGACGGATCAAGGAGAGGGTGAATTTTCCCTTGTGTGAAACTCACCTGGGGTGAGTTTTCTGGTTTTGTTTTTGCTTTTTTCCTTTCATTTCTTATGCTTTCAGCTCTGACCTGTGGGTTGTCCTGGTTGGGGAAGTGTGTGCTCAGCGTGGGCAGCAAAACCTTGAAGAGAAGCCGCATGTGTCTGGCCAGGGTGCCTGGAGAGATGGGCTTGTGTGCTCCAAAGAGCTACTTTCTCCCTCCCCTTTCCCTCATCGCTTTGCCCTGAGTAGAACCCAGCTGCATTGAACACCATGGTAGCAGTGGGAGCTGCTGACACTCTTCTAGAAATTTGCTTTTCTGGATGGAGATTCAGGACAGGGGGCTTCCAGGAGCTAGAGGATGGAGAGACAATTCTGACTCTGAAAACTGAACGGACGTTGAAGCCATTGCCAGAGAGGGTGAAGCAAAACTCGTGGTCTGAACTAACCGGTTGGTTGACAACTAAGATAATAATACAGAAAAACATCAACAGTCTCCGGAAGATTGTAACATGACCCAGAATCTCACAACACAGTATTTAAACTGTCTAGGATATAATACATATTTATTTAACTTACAAAGAAACAAAAAACGTGACCCATTCTCAAGGGAAAACACAGCCCCAAGATCCCTGAGATGTTGGAATGATCAGACACACACATTAAAGCAGCTATTGTAACCGTAACAATCTTGAAATGAATGGAAAGTTAGAACTTCTCAGCAGAAAAATGTGGAGTAGAAAAAGTAACATGGAAAGTTTAGAAGCGAAAAATGCAACTCTCAAATTAAAAAACAAAACAAAACAAAACAAAACAAAACAATACAAAACTCACAATGCTAGACAGACCCAATAGCAGAATGGAGCTGACAGATGATGACACAGGAAAAAATGAGGGAGCTTGTAGAGAGATTCAACGTGTGACCCCAAACTTCTCAAATTCTGTAAGACATAACTTCATACAGTTAAGACACTCAGCAAACCCCAAACAGGATAAAAAGTAAAGAAAAGCAGGGGCGCCTGGGTGGCACAGTCAGTTAAGCATCCGACTCTGGTTCAGGTCATGACCTCACGGTCCATGAGTTCTAGCCCCGCGTCGGGCTCTGTGCTGACAGCTCAGAGCCCGGAGCCTGCTTTGGGTTCTGTTTCTTCTCTTTCTGCCCCTCCCCCACTTGCGCTCTGTCTCTCTCTCTCAAAATAAATAAATAAACAATGACAAAAAAAAAAAAAGTAAAGAAAAGCATATCCAGACACGGAAAAACAAAATTGCTAAAAACCAAAGGGAAAGAAAACACCTTGAAACAGCCACAGAGAAAGGAAAGTTTGCATACAGGTGACTACGGTCCTCATCTGAAACCCTGGAGGCTGGAAGGCAGTGGGTACCAGGCTGGCTCAGCTGGGCTCTAGGCTGAGGCCGAGGGTGGCTGGTAACTCAAGATACGGGGGTACCTGAGCCAGGAGCTGAACAGAAGAGTCAGGGTCCCAATGCCAGAGACCAGGCAGGGTGGGACTGCTGTCCAGAGGGTTCAGAGGGTGGATGGAAGCCTGGGCATGTGGCCCACAAATAAAATGGGATGGAAGATTCTGGAACCTCCCTATGGGGGAGGGGAGCTGAGGTCACCTGACTGATTGCCCAAATGGCTGCTTCTGTGTGAAGTTTTGCTTTGCTGGCAGAGGGTGAGACAACCTGGCTTGGGAACTGGGATGGGGGGGGAGGGGCGGTTCCTCGGGCTACTCCTTTCCTGATACCCATCATGCTCTTGGGATTCGTTATCCATACGCTTCTCTCCCTTGTCACACTTCTTCCTGAAGGCCCACCAGGATGCCCCATTTGTTTCTACATTAGCATCTAGCACTGTGCCTGACATACCATAACTCCCCATGGATCTGTGTTGAACAGAGGAATCGATAAAGAAATATAGTTTGCAACCACCACTGTTTTATGATTTTTATTCATAATGCACAGCAGGTTTGGGGGATGACTGGCTGAGAAGGCAAAGCCAGGAGGAAGTTGTGGCAGGGATTTTAACACTCAATTTGGATTCAACAGGGGTATGTAACCTGATGTGAGCCCTCGGGGCAATCACAGAGGATGCCCAGTGAAAACACTGTTGGTTCCAGGGGCGCCTAGGGGGGCTCAGTGGGTTAGGCATCCGACTTCAGCTCAGCTCACGGTCTCACGGTTTGTGAGTTCGAGCCCCACGTCGGGCTCTGTGCTGACAGCTTGGAGCCTGGAGCCTGCTTCGGATTCTGTGTCTCCCCCTCTCTCTCCCTCTCCCCCCCCCCCCCCCCCCTCTTTTTCTCTCTAAAAAAACAACAAACACAAAAAAAAAAAAACCAAAAAACCCAACAACTTTAAAACATTGTTGTTCCAGTGTTTTCAAGAGCTCTTGGGGCAGGTCAAATGTAAAGACTGGAAATGATGGTCTTGCCCTTGCCTGTTCTGTAGAATCTAAACGGAAGAATTGGGCTGCGTAAATTATTAAGCAACAAATTTCTAATGCTATAAAATTAGTGATGTGTCTTTTTTATGATCTCTTTTATGGAGATTAAACCCTTTGATGGGGAAAATACCTGTGTCTGCTTTTCGAGAGCCGGGTGAAGTGCTTGAACCTCTGCCCATGGCAGCCACCTACGCCTTTGGCTTTTTTACCCTCTTTCTTCGTAGAGCTCTTTCTTCAGTTTCTAAATTTATTGATTCGATGCCAGTAGTTTAATTCATTCCAGAATTGTATTCACTGGCAGATGACGCTGCACTTCCTCCCACGAGGGAATCCTTTTATGGTCGACGATAATTCCATCAAGACGGATCCATGAAGCATCCTGTTTACAGTTCTGCAAATGGAGCCTGGATTACATAAGGGATCCTCATTTGTTTGCACGCAGCTCCCACAAGGGTGCATTGCAGAAATATTAACTGCAGGATGCGACTCCTTTAGAGCAGATAAGAATTAATAGTTGATGGGATCAAATAATTTTCCAAAGTCCTTTCACTGTGACCAGGGCTGGAAGTAAGTGACAGGATGAACAAAAACACCTTCCCCCAAATATGGGGCACGACCAGCGTCAAAATGACAAAGGGAGACACAAGATTTGGGCCACCATCACTACTGTCCTCTCCCCTCTCTGGGTTCCCAGCCCAGCTGCCCCTGGTGCTCCAGGGATGTCACTGTGGCTGGGACTGTCCTTGGCAGTGGCCGCCTATGGAGAGAAGCATGGCCTCCTATGACAGCACACCTACCGGCATCTTGTGTCCCAGCACACGGCCTTACATGCCACCTGCTTCTGCAGATAACGCACTCGTTTTCAACACAGCTCTTTCATATCTAAAATTTTTTTTAATGTTTATTTTTGAGAGAGAGACAGAGTGTGAGTGGGGGAGGGGCAGAGAGAGAGAGAGGGAGACACAGAACTGGAAGCAGGCTCCAGGCTCTGAGCTGTCAGCCTAGAGCCCGACATGGGGCTCGAACTCATGGACCTCGAGATCATGACCTGAGCTGAAGTCGGACGGTTAATCGACTGAGCCACCCAGGCGCCCCCTCTCTTTCATATTTTAGCCTGAATGACTGACAACTGGCTGTATCCAAGAATACAGCCATCTCTATCTCTGTGATGCAGAGGGTGGGCTTCTAGGGGGTCCTAGAAGGCAGGCAGGGCTTTCCTCAGTGTCCCCTTGTGCATGATTTAACACTTATGTGGGAACCCATTCAAGGTTCAGGAACATTAACACCAATGCCTGGGGTCTCTGTCCCCAAGTGAGGTGACAGGTATGTGAGCCAATGGAGGGCAGCCTCAGGCGTGCCATGTGGTGAGTGCTACTGCAGAGGCAGGGACGGACACGGCTGGAGGATGAAGTCACGGACTTTGAGCTGGGGAGAGAAGGTGGCATTCGATGTGGGTTTTGAAGGCTAAATAGGAGTTTTCTAGGGACCCAGGGAAGGGAAGGATGAGCAGGAAAGTCATAAATAATGCCAGAGTGCTATGTCACAAATGGCAGACTGTTGGCATGGCTGGTGGGAGGTGCTGTGCGGCTGGGTGAGGATACACCTCTCCAGAAGCACCCATGGTTTTCAAGCAAGGGCTTGAGTTAGTTAGGTCAGATTGTTCTAACAGTGGAGCTCAGGCCGGTCATGGAGCGCCTGTGAAACACCAGCCAGAGGTGGTGGCACCTGGGCCAGGGTGGCAGGAGGGGCTGGATGGAAAAGATGTGCTCTGGGAGAATGGACTGGGGTGTGTGAGGGAGACACGAGGGAGCTCAGACTTCTGGCCTGGGCGTCAGGCTGGAGGGTAACACTGTAGATCCAGAGAAATGGTCTTGGGAGGTCTGCGTTCCTGATGGGGAAGCTTATGAGCTTAGTGATGATGGTCTGCTCCGATAGGTCCCTTCCCTCGCACATGGAAAGATCTCGAACGCATCCGTGTGCTTTCTCTGCTTCCCACCCTCGGCCCCCCGCCTGCTTCACAGTCTCTTGGCATCTCTGTTCACGGCAGGAATTTTGGCTTGGGTTGGCACATTCATGCTTGGGCATTCTGTAAACAGGAGCCAGCCATTGATGAGGGACTGGGTCTCATCCAAATGGGTAGATTTAGAGCTTCCTGCTTTGCCTCTCACTTTTCTTGGACAAGACACATGAGAACTCCTTCCTTGGCCGCATCGGGGCGTGAAAAGGCAGGCAGTGCTCCGAAAAGTGCGTGCTCCTCGTCCCAGGGAGAGAAGGATCCAGGACCTTAAGAAAACAATCACATGAACACGTGGCGTTTAAAGCACTCAGTTTTGTTTCCAAGCGTGGTGGTTATTTTCTGTCCCTGGGGCTTGGAGAACAATGTGGTCCAGCCCCACAAATGTCAGAGGCTCAAGTTCCCTCCCCATAGACAACCTTCCTCCCCTCTGTGTTCATGAACTTTGATGTCATGCTGTGCCAGATGGGTATCAGATAATAGCAGAAATAACAGACGTAACACATCATTAATTATTTTCCATGGGTTTATTTTGCTTTAGAATGCTCTTACCCAAAGCGGGGACCAAAGTTGGAACGTTAGCCCTATAGCAGGCTCTTTGAAAAAAATGGTTATATTATTTGGTAAGTTTGGAAAAAGCTGCATTTCTTGTGTCCCTCTTGAAATTCACAATCCAAGGGCGCCTGGGTGGCTCAGTCAGTTAAGCATCTGACTTGGGCTCAGGTCATGATCTCACGGTTCGTGGGTTCAAGCTCCGAGTCGGGCTCTGTGCTCAGAGCCCAGAGCCTGCTTCGGATTCTATGTTTCCCTCTCTCTGCCCCTCCCCTGCTCTCTCTCTCTCTCTCTGAAATATAAATAAACATTAAAAATTAAAAAAAAAAAAAAAGAAAATTCACAATCCATAATGAGGGCTCTGGGAAGTCCTGGCTTAAAAAACTGTATAGTAACATTCACGTGAATACCGTGATCACCAATACTGTTCTGCGTATTTGAAAGTCGCTATGAGAGTAGATGTTAAAAGTTCTCATCACAAGCAAAAGACACTAATTATGTGGGGTGATGAATACTAACTAATTGTTGGTAAGCATTTCATAATATATAGCTATATCAGATTATTTATGTTGTACACCTTACACCTACACAATGGTATGTGACAATTACATCTCAATAAAATTGGGGCAAAGAATTGTATAGACAGGGTCTCCCCAAATTAGTTGTTAGTACACGAGACCCTGGACCTCATTTTCTGTGTTTTAAATACAGGTTTTTAATGTCCAGGGGACAGACTTTTACAAATCTTGTCCCGGCACAAACGATGAGAACCTTAAAAGTCACGCTCTTCAGTCCATAAAAGAGGAAAAACCAAGTTGTAGAACCACAGGTGATGGACAGCAGGGCTCTTTCTGGACCTTGAAAGAGTATCTTGCCCTCTTTTGTATCAATTTCTCTACCCCCTGCTCCTTTTTAAAAAATCTTGTCTCTAGTTTGTTTGTTCATTTATTTTTTATTGCTCTCCACCCTATTCCTGGATGTTTTGCCTCAGACAAAAGTAGGGTGATTGGTTCCTTATCTCTTTTTAAAATTTTAAAAGGTATCTCATCCAGCTCCCAGCCCAGCGCTAGTTATGGATTTATGGGTTTCCTTCTCTGAAACCAATCTGTGCTAACCTCTGTCAGCTCCCCATTCATTCAGACTAAAGTGGGAGGCACTGCATCCTTAATTCTTTTCCCCAACTTTAAATCCATAACATTTATGATAAAAAGCGGGGGAGTGGGGGGAGGAACTGGGTGGGTGAATGAAATGCGTGGACATAATATTATAACTTTAGGTTATTATTTTTTTTTTAATTTTTTTTTCAACGTTTATTTTTTTGGGACAGAGAGAGACAGAGCATGAATGGGGGAGGGGCAGAGAGAGAGCGAGACACAGAATCGGAAACAGGCTCCAGGCTCTGAGCCATCAGCCCAGAGCCTGACGCGGGGCTCGAACTCACGGACCGCGAGATCGTGACCTGGCTGAAGTCGGAGGCTTAACCGACTGTGCCACCCAGGCGCCCCATCTTTAGGTTATTTCTAGCTGGTAAGAGATTGCTTTACATGGACCCATCATTTGGTCTGTCTGTGGTTCAGTATTCCCATCTGTAAAATGGGGATATAATAGCACCTACCTCATAAAGTTGTTCTAGAAATAAATGAGTTAATGCATGTAACACATTTAGAGTAATGCCTGGCATAGAGCTTTAATAATAACTAATAGTAAGTCTGCTTTTACAAAAGATGGTCAAGTGAGTTTGCCTAAGTTGACTATGATCAACTCTTTCTCCCAGGCTTTACCCAGTAAAACCAAGAAGGAAAAGTTCTGGAAAACAGAGCCTTCACATCCCAGCATTATTTATGCATCTACCAAGCATTGTAGCACTCCTTACTTTATTTTGGAGATCAAACGTGCTTCTGTGGGCAAACAACCATGCAAAGGATCCTGGAATAATGGTGTGTGTATGGGCAGGGGTGGGGGGGGGACTCTGCGGCCTGGGGTCTTGGTCCTCTGCCCCCCACTTTTTAGAGATGTGCTCCTGGGTCATTTACCCAACCCTCAGAGCTGGCATGTATGGAGGGCTCGCCATGCCACTCCACATGCCAGGCAGTTCAAAGCACCTTCTTCACACTTCTCCACTGTGGACATGGGGCAGGGAGGTGACAGGGCTGGTAAGTGGCTTTGGAGCCTGTGAGGCCAGTCCCCTACTGGGTCTGCCTGGGGGGTTATTAGGAGTGTGAACAGGGCTGCTTGCATAAAAAGTGCCTTGAAGCTGGGGCCTCTGGGGAAAGTCACTTTTGGTTCTAGTGTGATTCCACACCATGGAAGATGCTCTGTTTTCTCACCCCACTCTGGCACAGCTGCAGGTGGGCAAGAGGGAAGGACTTATCTAAAGGGTAGGAGCCTGAGGAGAGACAGAAGGCCCGGAGTGAATCCTCGGAAGCTGCCAGTATTTGACTTTCCTTGGCTACCTCTGTGTTTGCTACCGTGGTCCCGTTAACCATCGTGGGTGCTTAGAACTGGAAGGAATCCCCCATCCTCTTGTGTAGACATGTGGGGGCACCGTGGGGCATGGCCCTGGGCATAAGATGGTACCTCAGGGGGAACAGAAGGAAGGAGAGCATTGATGGGACTGGAGGCTGTCCCTCAGTCCCCAAAAGAGCAGCTCTGACCCAGCTCGCTTCCTGACACTGGAGGCCGACACACATTCCATTTGAAAAAGGAGTTTCTAGGGGCACCTGGGTGGCTCAGTCAGTTAAGCATCTGACTTCAGCTCAGGTCATGATCTCACGGTTCGTATGTTCGAGCCCCGCATTGGGCTCTGTGCTGATAGTGACAGCCTGCTTGGGATTCTCTCTCTCCCTCTCTCTCTGCCCCTCCCCTGCTCTCTCTCTCTCTCTCAAAATAAATAAAATGAGAAAAAAGGAGTTTTTAGTGCTAAAAAGATATGGAATATAGCAGACTAAGTCAAACCCTTGGTTAGAAGCAACTGGTCCTTCCTCTGTGTTCCCACCATATTTTGTTAAACTTCTGTTAATGTTCCTGGCCAGGTTCACCTCCTGACATGGTCCCTTACTGAAAAATTGATCTCTTTCCTGCCACTGGGTGTCCCTGAAGAAGAAAGATGATGACTTTTTTTGTGTGTGCCCTCCTCAAGGGATGACCAATGTCTTAAGCCAATGCTCCAAAATTTGTATGTTTGAATGAACGTCATGTTTAGCAAATGGCCCCCAGGACTCAACCCTCCCTTCGATGTGTTTTCTTCAGGAGCTGTTTGCTGAGCTCAGGGTGCATGAAAACCTCCTCAATTGTGGAAAACACTTTAAATGTGAAGTTTGATTTTCAGTCTGTCAACAAATCAGTTAGCACCATGTAGACAGCTTCTCTGACAAGGGTGATGTGTCCCTCGATGGATGGGTTTCCGGATGGCAAATGCTTCTAAAGGCAAGGCTGAGAGAAGGGGGTGCCTTCACGCTCTGGCCACGAAACACGCAATTAAAACAAACAAACTGAACAAAGAAAATACTGCAGAATGAAGTACTCTAAATGATGAAAGCACGAGGTGCCACAGGGGCGTGCCCAGCCTGTGACCGCACTATCTTACTTAACCCTCACGACAACTCCATTGTCTTGGCCACCGATGGTGTCGCCGTCTTACAGGGAGAACGTTGCACAACCGGGTGATCCTACTTCTCCATCGCCTCCCTGGCTTGGAATTTCTGTCCTTCACATTCAAGATGAATATCTGTTTTTATTTATTCATTAATTAAAAAGTTTTTTTTAAATTTATTTTTTAATGTGTATTTATCTTAGAGAGAGAGAGACAGAATGAGTGGGTGAGGGCAGAGACAGAGAGACAGGCACAGAATCTGAGCTGTCAGCACGGAGCCCGACGTGGGGCTTGAACCCATGAACCATGAGATCATAACCTGAGCCGAAGTCGGACGCTCCCTGACTAAGCCACCCAGCTGCCCCTCAAGATCAGTATCTGTTTTTAGACTTCAGAATCTGGTTAGGTTTACATGCTTCAGCACTCACTGGAGATGTCAGGGGGAGCATCCATCTGGGTGAATAATGGTGCACTGTGTCAAGAATTTAGTATCAAAAGCCCCCCCCCCCCCACTCCGACAGCTGGAAATCAGTGGCCATTCTCTAAGAATCCTTGAGTTTTTCATGTACCATAAAATTGCATTACTCTAGAATAATCCCGAAAGAAGGTGAAATACTTATAACAAAAGAAGCAACTTTATTTACTGCACTTTGGTTGTGGCCTGGTGGCTGGAGGGTTCTATTTCTTCAGAGGTGGCCAGGGTCATCTGAACTCAGCCTTCCTCCCTAATTTGACATTCTTTAGACCAGTGTAGACTGCCGGTTCTAGCCCCACTCTGGGTGTGAATCCCTTCATTGGCTGGGCCACACACGACCCAACCTGAAGGTATGACTGGCTGCAGCTATGTGGGCCAGCTTGGGCCCTCCCGTCCGTCGGGGGTGGGGGGGTGGGGGGGTGGGGATTACAACTGCACTTGACAATTATAGCTGCAGCTTCCCCCCCACCCCCAGTGGGGGAACAGGCAGCCTCAGTGTGGTCAGCCCAGGCGGGCGGGCTTCTGCGGGCCACGTGGGTAGGGTGTCCCCTGAAGGGTCCGTCCCACAGCCCACACGTACACCAGCCGTCTTTTCCTCTGAGCTCTGGAGCTCAGTTCCGACAGCCCTTCCCTTTGCTCCGTGATGACTTTGTTTAACGTTTCATTACGCTGCTGGGGACCTGAGAAACCTTCCCGGCACCACAGTTCGAATTAGTACAGTGGCCTCCTTGGGACACCGTTTTCCAGGCCTCCAGGAACCTCCGATCGGTCTGTTAATTTGCATGAGGGTCCTTGGGGGTCTCAGCCAGAATGTCACTTCCAGCCAGGCTGTTTAATCAGAAACGCAGGAGTTTCCCGCTGGCAGTGGCCTTAAGCTCTCTGAGATGGGTTCGATGTAGGCAAACTGTCCTCCCCGCACCAGTCGTCACTGGCCTACATAAGGAGGGGAAGGATCGCTCTCTGCCTCTCACAACTCCCAAGACCCAACCCATGGGCATTTGACCTCTCTGCTTTCTCCGCTCTTTCCAGCCACTGCACACGCTTCTGTCCATCTTCCCACTTACTCATTCAACAAGTATTGTTCAAGCATCCACTGGGTGCCGGGCCCTCTGCTGGGGATGCGGTGGTCTGCCTTAAAGTCCTATTCTGCAAGGGGAGACAGAGCACACAGAATGAAACAAATGGTCTATGATGTCAGGCAGCGAGGCAGGACGGAGCGGGGTTAACAGGACATGGAAGGACAGAGCAGGACGGTGTGGGTGCGTGGGTGCTCGGGGAGGGCCTGCCTGGGACCTGGCATTGGAGCAGAGAGATGAATGAAGCCAGGGACAGTCCCATGAATATCTGGGCAAGGAACATTCCAGACAGAGGGAAGAGGAGGTGAACAGATCTGCACTGGGGATGAGCTCAGTCTGTTCAAGGAGCACGAGAAGGCTGGTGTGACCGGAGGAATGGGACTTTGGCCAGGGGCCCCATTATGTAGCACAATGGTTCCAATCTGCAAATTGGCCCTTTTGTGAGGGCATCACACTAAGAAATATGTGTGCTGGGGGCGCCTGGGTGGCTCAGTCGGTTAGGCGTCCGACTTCGGCTTAGTTCATGATCTCACAGTTTGTGGGTCTGAGCCCCATGTTGTCAGGCTCTCTGCTGACGGCTCGGAGCCTGGAGCCTGCTTCGGATTCTGTGTCTTCCTGTCTCTCTGCCCCTCACCTGCTCGCTCTCTCTCTCAAAAATAAATAAACATTAAAAAAATAACTGTATTCTATAGTGATCTGTGGAGCACTTGGTCCCCTTCCTTCCTATTAGAGCAACTGTTCCCAACTAGGGGCAGTATTTCTCCCTCGAGGACAAGGGGCAAGGTCTGAAGACAACTGTGTGTGAGCGTGTGTATGCTGCTGCCATCTAGTGGACAGAGGCCACGGATCCTGCTAAATACCCTACAACATGCAGAGCAGTCTCCACAACAACCTCTGACCCCCGCTGTCTACACCGATGGTGCAAATTCCTGTTGTGGGTCTCAGCAGCCTGTAAGGCTGGACGTTGGGCCGGCAGTCACGGGGTCCCGGGGTCCCTGCTCTGGAGCGGGTGTGGGGTGGGGGTAGGGAAGAGCATCCAGCGAGGAAGCTTGCATGGCTCGCAGCTGAGACCCACCCCGTGGTGAAAGGGACAGAGCAAGGTCTTTGCTAAGGTCTCGCAGTTAAGGTCAGAGTCTTAACTACCGGCTCCCGCCCCTGGGATGGTGCTTTCATTTTCATGACGTGTCCAAGGCTGTGCCGTTGGTGTGCACCTCCCTACCTGGTCTGCCCTGTTCTTTTTTTTTTTTTTTTTAATTTTTTTTAACGTTTATTTATTTTTGAGACAGAGAGAGACAGAGCATGAACAGGGGAGGGGCAGAGAGAGAGGGAGACACAGAATCGGAAACAGGCTCCAGGCTCTGACCCGTCAGCACAGAGCCTGACGCGGGGCTCGAACTCACGGACCGCGAGATCGTGACCCGAGCTGAAGTCGGATGCTTAACCGACCAAGCCACCCAGGCGCCCCTGGTCTGTCCTGTCCTATTCGCCCATTTCCACATGGTAATACTGAGCCACTGGGCAGGCGAATGCCTGTCTGAGGGCCCTTCCTCTGCCGGGAAGGCGCTCTCCTCACCTGGTGCTGGAACAGTGTCCGTTCCTCCCCAGGCCAGCTGCCCTGGGACCCAGTCCCCCAGGATGCCAGAAGCCAGTCGGCTGAGCCCGGCGAGCTAAGGATGTGGGAGGGGACTCAGGGAAAGGGCAGGGGAGTGTGTGAGGACCGGCTTCATCTCCTTCACCCTCTGGGTCGGTCCCACCTGATGGCTCCCTGGGCTGCATCCTGTCTGGTTCCGCCGGCTAATAGCGCTCAGCTTTGAGTGCACCAGGCCATTTGGTTACCCCAGGAAACTGCTGTCTAAAAGCCGGGAACCGCGCAGAAGCACGGGGGAGTTTAATCATCCAGGCTGGTCTTTGTGCTACATTGCTACTATGTTCTTACTCATCAGCCTCTTCGCAGGCTGCCCTCCCTCCACCCCGCTGAGGCTCCCGGCTCCCTCCTGGGGGGGCCTCTGCTTGCAAACTCTGGACGGATGCCCAACCTTTCAGAAAGGCTTTGGCACTCCAGCTCACTGAATTATTTTGGGGTCTTGTCCACCCCTCTCCTCCACATCAGTTTACTTCATCTTTGTGCAAGAAGAAGCATGCTAGTCTTGGGGTGGGGGTGAGGGGTGGGGGAATCAGGCCTGGCATCCTCGGGAGGCACTGCAGATAGGAGATTAAGGGAAAGATGCTGGATTAATTTGGTCTGGGTAGGGCCTGGGCCCTGGGATTTCAGGGGATGTTACTCTGCAGCCAGAGACGACAGCCATGGAATTAGATGATCGGTGATGTGTCTCCAACTCTTAAAAAAAAATACATGTTAGGTTAGGCGGGGGTCCCCATGACACCACATCTATGTGTCACTATTCGTCCGCTCACCTTCCTCTAGTCCTTACCTGCTCTGGGCCTCAGTTGCCTCCTCCGTGACATGCGGAATGGGAACAGCACCTACTTCATCTGGCTGTCCTAAGGCTTACACAGCCCCCCAGACTCCCCATTCCGTTAGCAGACCTCTCTTCTTGCTGCTAATCAAACCATTGGCGACAAGAATAGCCTATGGGGGGGGGGGAGGGGAGGGTATCCTTTCTGGAGGCAACTCGGGTTTGGGAAGCACAGGGCCGCACTGCCTGCCCGGTACAGAGTGTTCTCCGAGTTCACTTTGGGACGGTCCCCCGGGAGGCCAGGAGGGTAAACGCAAAGAATCGGCCTAAGGGGATGTGAGCAAATTCCACCCTCCCGAAAGTCTGCCGCCCCGCGAAGGATGCTCTTCCCCTCGGGGCTACGGAGGC
>NW_024412403.1:6151307-6204151 GCF_014898765.1 Herpailurus yagouaroundi | reverse complement strand
TTGGACCTTACTGTGTAAGCTTACAACTGTCTGTTCTGTTTCTTGCTATCTGTCTCATATTTTTTGGTCTGTAGTCGTGGTTTGTCTCCATATGTTTCCTGAGCTCTGCAGTGTCTCCTTGTAATCCCACGCTTTCTCATTGTCATCTTGCTTTGCTGGTTTCCTGTTCTTAACGTCTTGTAGCCGCAAATCATTTCTTGTAAATGCTTTTTTTTTTTTTTTTTTTTTTTTAGCTTGGAGTGTGGTCAATCTTTTTAAAGCTTAAAGTGCGTGGTGTTACACCGACAGCTTTTAAAATCATTTTTTACAGTAGTAATCATCCCACTTTCTCATGAAATATTGCAAATCAACCTCAAGGCTAGACGTGGAGCCAGGGTTGGAGAAGTATCCATCCATCCGGGGATACTTGCCTTGTGTTCAAGGAGTATCACTGGCACCTATGGGGAAACTCGTAACCCACTTCCGGGACGTATTTTCGTCCAGACTGGTTTCTTCATTTGTCTTTTGCACATTCCCTTCCCTTTGCTGTCCCTTCTCTATAGTTTTATGCTTAGCCGCTATCTCTCTTGATGTCAAGTGTATTTAAGAAGGGCAGATTCAGCTAGACCTTCAGATATAATTTGAGTGAATGATCTTGGATTGCATCTCTCCTAATGGGAGAACCGTGTTTGCCTTGGACCTTGATTTAATCTGTGTTCTGGATATCACGTTTTCTCTGCCTTTCTGTTGCCTGAGGATCTGAAGGAGGAGGTATGGCTAATTAGGATTGGTGGGTTTAGTCTCTATGTGTCCTGTAATTGTATCACAAGTTGTTTTCAGGGTACCCTTGGGGTTCAAACTGCCTCCGAATTCAGAATGTAGCTTGCCCTTGGTAAATTTTTTCCCCAGAGTATGAAGTATTTCAAACATACAGATGAGTTAGGATTTAAAATATATTAAGCATTTAATTCAAGAGGCTGGAAAAAGGCAGTTAACATTCCGAAGGCAAGAGAAGGGGGAAAATGAGGATATGAGTAGCAGTGAATGAAACGGAGAAGAAAACAAACAGCGGTAGCTACAGACTCAAAAAATGTTTGTTAGAAAAACCTACAACGGGCGCCTGGGTGGCTCAGTCGGTTGAGTGTCTGACTTCGGCTCAGGTCATGTCTCAGGGTTTGTGGGTTCGAGCCCCGCATCGGTCTCTGTGCTGATGGCTCAGAGCCTGGAGCCTGCTTCAGATTCTGTGTCTCCCTCTCTCTCTCTGACCCTCCCCTGTTCGTGCTCTGTCTCTCTCTGTCTCAAAAATGAGTAAACATTAAAAAAAGAAAGAAAGAAAAGAAAAACCAACAACATAAAGCCTAGCAAGATTGAACCAAAAAGAGAAAAGGAACACAAACAAACCAGATTAAAAATAAAGAATATCCACAAGCACAGAGAAACAACCTTTTTAAATCAGAATATTATGGACAACTTTATGCCAATACATTTCAAAGTTTAGATAAAATCATTTTGTAAAAAATCACAAATAACAAAGTTCACTGAAGAGAAATAGAACCTGAGTAAAAAATAACAACTAAAGATACTGAATTTGTAATCAGAATTCTGCCTGCTCCCATCCTAAAAAGACAACAACCCCCCAAAGATTTAGGGGTGAACACTAAATTTTAAAGGCACAGCAAAAAACCACTCTTTCTATTGTGCAAGCTGTTTTAAAAAACAAAAAAGTTCTCCACTTCAGAAAGAGATAGTAAAAAAAAGAATTAATAGGTTCTCTTCTAAAAAAACCCAGTATCTCTTCTAAACACAAGTGAAATGTTCCTAAATAATATATCCAGTTTTTTTTTTCCAATGTTTTTATTTATTTTTGGGACAGAGAGAGACAGAGCATGAATGGGGGAGGGGCAGAGAGAGAGGGAGACACAGAATCGGAAACAGGCTCCAGGCTCTGAGCCATCAGCCCAGAGCCCGACGCAGGGCTCGAACTCCTGGACCGCGAGATCGTGACCTGGCTGAAGTCAGACGCTTAACCGACTGCGCCACCCAGGCGCCCCAATCCGGTTTTTATTAATATACTATATCAATAAATTAAAGGCGGGAAGAAATGCATGATTACCTCAAAAGATGTAACCAAAAATAAATGAATCAATAAAGCTCTGCACTAATTCATAATAAGGGAATGTTAAAATTTCTTTTAATGTTGATTTTTGAGAGAGACAGAGGCAGAATGCGAGTGGGGGAGGGGCAGAGAGAGAGGGAGACACAGAATCTGAAGCAGGCTCCAGGCTCTGAGCTGTCAGCACAGAGCCCTATGCGGGGCTCAAACCCACCAACTGAGAGATCATGACACAAGCCAAAGTTGTACGGACACCCAACCGACTGAGCCACCCAGGTGCCCCAAGAAGGGAACTTTCTTTTTTTTTTTTTTTTTTTTTAATTTTTTTTTTAAACGTTTTTTTTTTTTTTTGGGACAGAGAGAGACAGAGCATGAACGGGGGAGGGGCAGAGAGAGAGGGAGACACAGAATCGGAAACAGGCTCCAGGCTCTGAGCCATCAGCCCAGAGCCTGACGCGGGGCTCGAACTCACGGACCACAAGATCGTGACCTGGCTGAAGTCGGACGCTTAACCGACTGCGCCACCCAGGCGCCCCGAAGGGAACTTTCTTAATTTGCCAAAGGTATTTATTCAAACGCCTAACATAAACATCATATTCATGGTGAAACTTAAAAGAATTCCCACTAAAGTCAAGAGCAAGACAAGGATGTCATTATCACTGCTTTTATTAAACATTGTACTTGAGGTTCTAGCCAATGCAAAGACCAGAAAAGAAACTAAGCTATTCTTATTTGCAGACAATATTGTATCAGACCAAATAGACCAGGTTATGCCATAGTAACAAACAGCCCCCAATCTCAGGTCTTAATGCTGTACGTTTATTTTCACAGAAGTAAAGTCTGTTGCTGATCCAAGCTACTTCTCGAGGCGGCTGCCCTTCATACAGCGATTTGTCATTTTCTGCCATTTGGATCTTACGGCATGTTTCTATCAAGATGTACTTGCAAAAGCAGAGAAGAGAGAGCTAGAAAATCGAGCACGTGCAGTGAAGTCTCTTACCACTTCAGCTCTGATTTCACTGGCTGGGAAAACCCAGATGGCTGTGTCTAACTTCAAAAGTTTAGGAAGTGAGGGGCGCACCTGGGTGGCTCAGGGGGTTCAACGTCCAACTCTTGGTTTAAGTTCAGGTCATGATCTCACTGCTTGTGAGATTGAGCCCCATGCCAGGCTCTGTGCTGACACCACTGAGCCTGCTTGGGATTCTGTCTCTCTGTCCCGCTCCCACTCATGCTCTGTCTCTTCCAAAATAAATAAACAATAAAAAACATTAAAAAATAGTTTGGGAAGTGAAACCCTCCCGTGTGCTAGGAAGACACAGATAACCAAAATATCAAATACGTAAAACATTCAACAGAATCTGTTAGATTTGTTTATTCTCTATTTCCCTATGGATAGAATGGAATTTGTTAGTTTTCTTCATCAGATCATTATGTTTTTTTAATTTTTTTTCAACGTTTATTTATTTTTGAGACAGGGAGAGACAGCATGAACGAGGGAGGGTCAGAGAGAGAGGGAGACACAGAATCTGAAACAGGCTCCAGGCTCTGAGCTGTCAGCACAGAGCCTGATGCGGGGCTCGAACTCACAGACCGCGAGATCATGACCTGAGCCGAAGTCAGATGCTTAACCGACTGAGCCACCCAGGTGCCCCCATCAGATCATTATTATTATTTGGTTTGCTTGTGTTGTTTTCTGAGACGATGTGTAAAAATATAATTTATCCTATGGTACTGTCAGTTTTTGTGTTGTATATTTTGAGGCCAAGTTGTAAAAAGTGTACAGGTTTATCAAGGATCTATATTACAAATTATATGGTGAAGTGCTGTGTTGTATTGATGCTTCTGGCTTGAATTCTCTTCTGTGTCACAGAGCTGCTCTAGGGATCTCCTTGACCCCAATTCTTGCTGGTGTCTTCCCCACCTGTCTTTGTATCTTTATTTTGGGTGTATCTTTTGAATCTGCATATAGATGGATACTTTTTTGGCCAATCTGATAAATTGTTCTTAAATAAGTGAGTTTAATTTATTTATAATAAGTGTGGTTTCTGAAGTACTTGGACTTAATTTTATTGTCTCCTGTGTTTTCTCTTTACTAGGTTTTTTTCTTTAGTTCTCTTTATTTTTTGTTTCCTGTTGAATTAGTAAAGTTTTCTGTGTTCCCATTTTCTCCCCTTGCTGATTTTCAATCTACAAACTGTATTTCCATTATTAAAAAAAATTTTTTTGGGGCGCCTGGGTGGCTCAGTCGGTTAAGCGGCCAACTTCGGCTCAGGTCATGATCTCGCGGTCCGTGAGTTCGAGCCCCGCGTCGGGCTCTGTGCTGACAGCTCAGAGCCTGGAGCCTGTTTCAGATTCTGTGTCTCCCTCTCTCTGACCCTCCCCAGTTCATGCTGTGTCTCTCCCTGTCTCAAAAATAAATAAACGTTAAAAAAAAATTTTTTTTTTAACGTTTATTTTTGAGAGAGAGAGAGAGTGGGGGAGGAGCAGAGAGAGGGAGACACAGAATCCGAAGTAGGCTCCAGGCTCTAAGCTTTCAGGTAGAGCCCTATGTGGGCCTCGAACCTATGAACCATGAGATCATGACCTGAACTGAAGTTGGATGCTTAGTTGATTGAGCCACCCAGGCAACACTCGTTTTAAGTTTTTTTTAAACATGAAAAATTAGGGGTTCCTGTGGCTCAGTCAGTTAGGCATCTGACTTCAGCTCAGATCATGAACTTGTGGTTTGTGGGTTCGAGCCCTTCATGGGGCTTGATGCTGATAGCTCAGAGCCTGGAACCTGCTTTGGATTCTGTGTCTCCCTCTCTCTTTGCCTCTCTGCCTTGCATGTGCTCTCTCTCAAAATAAATAAATAAACATTAAAAAAATTAAACATAAAAAATGAGTTATTCTTATGGGCATAAATTAATTAAATTTAACCACATATTTGGTCAATTTCTATGCTCATTGTTGTGCCCTGTATTCCTTGACAGAGGCCTGAGTTTGACGATCTTTTTGAAGTGCATCCATTAATAATTCTTTTAGTGAGCCTCCATGGTGATAAAATTCCTATTTGTGTGTTTGAAAATGTGGCTTTACTCTTGTATGTTATTTTAGCTGGGTACAAAACTCTAGATTGGCAGTTTTTTCCCTCTGGTGTTTTGAAGGTAACACTGCATTATTGTCTGACTTACATTATCAGTTATGGGAAATTTCTGTCCATCTCTTTTTTGGGCTTTTGTGGATAATATTCCTGTCTCTCTGGTAGCCTTTGAGACTTTCTCCTTGCCCTCGATGTTTGTTAGTTTCGCTAGGATAATTTGAGGTGTGGATTTACTTTTAATCATTGTGCTGGGCACTTAGGCTGCAATTTTGATTTGAGAACTCCCATGTTCCATTCTGGAAAATCCTCAGCTGATATATCTTCTCATCTATTCCCTTTATTCTTTTTTTCAGGAATGCTTTCCAGATTAAGCTGACCCTCGTAACCTGTCTGTTACATCTCCTTTGTCTTTCTGGTAAGTCTTGGCTGTGTTGGAGGCAGTTATTTTGGGGGGTGGTAATAATTCTCCTTTCAGTTGGGCTTTTCCTCACTGTGGAAAGTGGAAGGCAGGGGTAGGTTTTTGATCCCATTTTACTCTAGAGGGCCATTTCCCTGAGGCTTCCTACTTACCACCCCTGTTCATTTTTCTCAAGCTCAGGAAGGGAGACCAATAAAAATAAGACTTTTGTGAGTGTCAGTTCCTCACCTTTCCCCTAGGTACACTTCCCCAGTGAATTTTTCCCACAGGTAAAATTCAGGCGTTTTCAGTGTTTTTCCCTGGCCACCGCTTTCAGGGACCACGCCCATAGTCATACTATCATTTGAGTGTTGCTTGTCTACTTTTGGCCAATTTGAACTTACTGTTTTATGTCATTGTGGACAAAGTAGAGAAACAAATGTCTTAATACCCTATTATACATTTAAGCAGTAAGAGTTGGTACTGTTACTCAACCCATGAGCAGGTCAGAGTGGGTATTCAGTGCCCCCGTTTCGTATGAAGCCTGGCACAATGCCCAGGTGTTTGACATCTTTGGAGGGAAACAGGTGTCTATATAATTGGACATGGATTAAGAAACTGAGAAATTTGAATGAGGCAAAATCAGTGGTAGAGGGCTGGCCTTACTAAGGTAAGGGTATAGATGGAAAGATGGTGGTCAACATGCCATAGATACAACCTATCACCAATGCTTCTTAGCTCACACTCAAGAGTTTCCTGGAGGACCCAGAAGTAGCCAAATTGGATTTTTTTGATACCCTAATTTGGCTTTCTCAAGGACAGAGTGTCCAGATACCCCCTCTGCTAGTTATTAACTAATCACATGACCATCCCCAAAATGTGCAAGATTCATCATTCTAGGGACTGTAGTTTTTTCTTCTCATTCGAACTCTCCTGTGAATCTTGGTTTTGCTTCTGTTCTAAGAATTAGTTTACCAGCTGACTGTCCCATGAGAGAAAATAATTTGTATGAAAGATAACTAAACTACATGCAACATAAAAGAGCTGTTTCTGTTATCCTTTGATAGATTTATGCTTTCTTTTTTTAAAAAAAATGTTTATTTTTGAGAGAGAGATGTGTGTGAGTGTGTGAGTTGGGGAGGGGCAGAGAGAGAGAGAATCCCACGCAGGCTCCACACTGTCAGCAAAGAGCCCGAGTGGGGGCTCGATCTCACAGACCGTGAGATCGTGATCTGAGCCGAAATCGAGAGTCGGACACTTAACTGACTGAGCCACCCGGGCTCTCTGACAGACTTATGCTTCCCATTTGGGACTTAGGTGGTAGCGCTGTGTCTAATATTGACTGACAGACACTTGTTCCAGTTTCCTGTTTTGCTGACTTGTAGCACAGTCTGTTAACACTTGTCTTGTTGAAGCTCTGTCTTGAGTCATCTGCAGCATCCCGTGGCCCGCCACACGGAAAGTGGTTTGCATAAGTTATTCCATTAGATGAAACGTGGAGTAGCTTTTCCAGGCTAATGAAAGTTGATCATGCCAGGCACTGTGTGGGAGGTTTAAATGGTTAGAGAAGCCGAATGATGAGGTTAGAAAGGCACTTTTCATGTGGTTGGTTCTTGGTGACTCAGATTCGTAGATCCCATGGCTCTCACCTGCCGACCCACCTCACCTGTGCTGTTGACTCAGCTCCAACCCCACTTGTCAATCTTTTTCTGTGTCTGTTTTCTTTCTTCATTAGTCCGTGGGATGTGTTCCTCACAAACTGGTCTAGGGCCAAAAAGTTTGGGCAGCCCTGCCTAGGAATTTTCTTTTCTTTTTTTTTTTTTTTTTTAACGTTTATTTTTATTTTTGAGACAGAGAGAGACAGAGCGTGAACAGGGGAGGGGGAGAGAGAGAGGGAGACACAGAATCTGAAACAGACTCCAGGCTCTGAGCTGTCGGCACAGAGCCTGACGCGGGGCTCGAACTCCCAGACCGTGAGATCATGACCTGAGCCGAAGTCGGACGCGTAACCGACTGAGCCACCCAGGCGCCCCAGGAATTTTCTTTTTTGAGATTTACTCTGAACGTTAACTTTGTAAAGTTTCCCCAAAGTCTTGCAGTGAAGAAGCTCGTCTAATTCTGTTTAATCCAGTGGTTCCCCAACTTGCAGTCTACCTGTCTGCCACCCCGATGCATCCCCCCCAGACACACGGCAGGTCCTCTGGGTGTGTGGTGGGCACAGTTTGGGAAAACCTGTTCTATAGCGATAGAAAAGCCTCTATATCCCTTCTAGCTCTGATCTCGGCTTCCCTTCAACCCTTGATTTTTTTCTTCCCTTTTCTTGTTTTATTAACACTTTTACTAGTGTGCAGTATCGATACAAGTTTTATCCACAAAGCTTCCAATTTAGTGAACTTCCAATTTTTTTATCATTGTGGTAAAAGATACGTAAATTATGTTGGCCACATTAGCCACAATTCCATGTAATTCAGTACATTCACGATGTTGTGCTCCCATCCCTGCTGTCTAGTTGCAGAACACTTGCATCACCCCAAAGGAAACCCTGTGCCCATCATCAGTCACTTCTCCCCACAGCCCCCAGCCCCTGGCGACCACTGTCCTACTGGCGGACTTTTCATCTGACTGCTCTAGGGAACCTCATAAATGGAGTTAGACGGTATCTGGTCTTTTATGACTAGTTGATTTCACTCGGTATTATGTCTGTGAGATCCATCCCTGTTGTGGCAGGTGTCAGAATGTTTTTCCTTTTTAAAAACATTTTTTAATGTTTTTATTTATTTTTGAGAGAGAGAGAGAGAGCACACAAGCCGGGGAGGGGCAGAGAGAGAGGGAGACACAGGATCTGAAGCAGGCTCCAGACTCCGAGCTGTCAGCACAGAGCCTGACGCGGAGCTGGAACTCGTGAGCCAGGAGGTCATGACCTGGGCTGAGGTCGGATGCTGAACCGACTGAGCCACCCAGGTGCCCCCAGAATGTCCTTCCTTCTTAAGCCTGAACACTGTCCCACGGTGTGTATAAACCATGTTTGGTTTATCCAGTCATCTGTCAATGGATGTGTGGGTGGCTTTTTGGGTAGATCCTCAGAAGCGGAGTAACTGGGTCATATTGTAATTCTGTTTCCTTCTTTGAGGAATTGCCATGCTCTGTATTGTAGAATGCGGCACCATTTTACATTCCCGCCAGCCTTGCGCAAAGGTGGGCTCCAATTTCTCCACACGCTTGCCAACACTTGTTAATTTTTTGAGGGGGGGGAGGGGCAGAGAGCAAGAGGGAGACACAGAATCCGAAGCAGCCTCCAGGCTCTGAGCTGTCAGCACGTGTTAATTTTTTAAAATTTATTTTTATAAGAGCCCCCCTCGTGGGTATGAAGTGGCATCTCATGGTGGTTTTGATTTGCATTTCCCTGATGATGAGTGATATTGAGCATCTTTTCATCAGTCTGTTGTCCGTCTGAATTTCTCCTGTGGAAAACTGTCTGTTCACGTCTGTCGCCCATTTTTGAAATCAGTGTTCTTGTCGTTGTCGATGAGTCCCCTACTTGTTAACAGGTAAGACTCTCTTACCGGCATCAACTTTACTTCTGGGGAGGATGTTGGCAGCATTAATTTCTTTTCTGCCATCAGCCATCATTTATCACTATCCTACTTGTCCTAGTCTCTGGCTGAACCGCGAGGCTCCATTCCTTCCCACCCCTTTCTACGGCCTGTGTTTTGGACCCTTGTCTTTTTAGCTGTTGTTTCCTTGGCTGGGCTGTTTTGTTTAAGTCCACTTCCCCATCACCTTCCTTTTCTTCCTAAAGGATTGTGTCATCCGCTGTTTGATTTTAGCCACGGTTACTCCACAGAAGCAGTGTTGTGGAAGTCCAAGAGCTTCTAGTTCCCCGCAGCCCTCTATGGGATTGGCACTGATGATGGCCCTCCCTTCTTTGGGCTTCCTTGGTCCCTGGGATACTTCTCTGTGACACTGAGTGGGGGAGTAAGCAGTGGGTGCAGGACTGTGGGCCCCGGGGCACCTTAGCCTGGCTGTCGATGCTGACTTTGTCCTTTAACTCATGCCAGGACCCGGGCTGGTGACTTCACTCTCGGGGTTCTCCTCAAAAAGAACTTTGGCACCCACCGTGAACATGCGTGGGAAGGATTTGCAAGCAATCACATGAGAAGCACTTGGCATGGTTGCCCGTGTGCAGGACGTGTCTGTGTCAGCCACTTTTGGCACATTAACGTGATTTTCCTCCTGTGTATCCACTTGATCCCTCTCCGCTCCCAATTTCCGTCTTCTGACTCGTGTTTCCTATATTCTGTTCTTTGTTCTTCATTAGTCTAATCCCAGACATTGTGTCACTCTTGCCATTTCAGTGTCCCACCCTGTGCGGGCAGATCTAATGAGGTCGGTTCTCTACATTTTAGCAGGAGGCTTCTTGTAACACAGATCTCAGCATTGTGCTATAGGGATGTATGTTCTGGAGGACACTTGACTCTTGTCAGATCACTGCACACCAGCCGCCCCCTCGCCGGCTCATCCACAGCCATGTCGGCAACTCTTCAAGTCTGGGAGAATTTAGCCTTTTCACCAATTTCTATGAATTGCATTATTAAAAAATTTTTTTTTCTTTAATGTTTATTTATATTTGAGAGAGAGAGAGAGAAAGAGTTGGGGAGCGGCAGAGAGAGACGGAGACAGAATCAGAAGCAGGCTTCAGGCTCTGAGCTGTCAGCACAGAGCCCGACGTGGGGCTTGAACTCTGGAGCTGTGAGATCATAACCTGAGCCGAAGTTGGATGCTTGACCGACTGAACCACCTTGGTGCCCCAGTAATATTTTGTTTTAATGTTTGAATTAGTCCAGTCCTGCTTTTTGGTTTTATTATTCCTGCTCTTTTCTGTAATTTTTTGTTTGTTTTCTAAATTAGTTGAGAGAGCTTAGTTTTTAAAAATTTCTTTCTTTTCTTTTTAAAAAAAGTTTGTTTATTTTTTGCTTCTTTATTTATTTATTGAGAGAGAAAGAGAGCACACGAGAAGGTGTGAGCAAGGCAGGGGCAGAGAGAGAGAGAGAGGTGAGAGAGAATCCCAAGCAGGCTACATGCTGTCAGCACAGAGCCTTATGTGGGGCTCCATCCCACAAACTGAGAGATCATGACCTGAACTGAAATCCAGAGTTGTATGCTCAACTGACTGAGCCACCCAGGCTCCCCTCTTTTCTTGTATAATGAAAATACTCAAGGCTATGCATTTGCCTCTGAAAGCAACTTTGAACACATCCTTAGGAATGCTCTGTGGTGGTCTCATTTGTTTTGTTTTATAAGTAATCTGTTTTTACACATTTAATTTCTCCTTTGACTTCTTAGTCAATTTTCTTTATTTCTTGGGATTTGGGATGATCTTGATCAAACTTAATTCCTTTATTGCTTTATGGTCAGGATGATGGCTTATTGTCTTCCTCTTAAGTCTGTATACAGTTCCATTGCTATCAGGAGTATATGTGGTTGTAACAATGGAAATACTGGTTTAAAATGAACACGAGCAGGATTTGAAAACGGTGCTTATACCTCACTTATTTTAGTCTAAATTTGAGTTCTTGTTTCTCCAACTGATACGTTGTGTTTCTTTTTGTTATTAAAATAGAATATATATTCTCAATAAAATTCTTGGGGGCACATTGCCAGTTTGGGTTTTCATAGGAAAGTGGTCCCGCCTGTTGTATAACAACCAGCACTCAGAGCCAGATAGAGTGACAAAATGAGGAGGTGTTGTTAAAAGTGGAACAGGACGGCTCTCTAACAAGCCCACCAATGTTTAACGATTTTAATGAACTTTAAAAAAAATGTCATATTTTCACTGTGATTCATTTTACATTAAAATCTGTGGTTTTCCTGCCAGAGTTATCTTTAGCGAAAGCTGTGTACGTTCAGCTAGATTTGGAGGGGAGGGAATGTGAGTGAGCCTGGAAGCAGATCCCAGATCCCACAAGAAAGCCAGGTGTCGGAGCGGGGATTTCCTGGGCATCTGGGTCTTGGTTCTGTTAATCTTGGGCCACACTCCCAATCTTGGCCACACTCCCTGACACGCGTATGGCAGTGACAGTCTTGGACATGCTCCCTGACACGCGTATGGCAGTGACTCAGTCAGGACCACTTGGGCATGGGTGACTTAGCCAGTGAAATGTCCTCCTCACACATTTCTGGCTTCTCCCACTGATCCCTGGCGTCCGTGCTGGGTTTTCAAGTGACACACGAGGGGGTGACTGGCATTTGACGAGGGATGATGGTCACCTGTTAGCATTTTCTTTTTCCATCTCAGGGAATGTGGTTTCCGTCCGTGCACGGAAAAGCTGTGAGTGCCTAGAGGTGGCCCGAGGAGGGAAGGCCGTCCAGGGAGGGAAGACGAGGCAGAAATACAGGAAAGGCAGGACACAGCTGAATGGGAATCGCCCCCCCCTCCCCCTGCTGTTCTCCAGTCTTCAGTGTAACCCTTTGTCTTGGAGAAGTGTCCCTCCCTGTCGAGTTTTCTCCTAACAGAAAGAAAAATCTAGTGGGGAAGAGTTATGTGGAAAAAACCACTTTCCCTTTCAAAGTCTTCCCAGAGAGAGGAGGAAGCCCTCGCTGACAGAGCGCGTGGGCCGTGGGCAGAATTCTGTCTCACACCACTGTGCTCGCAGGTGGTGGCTGCTCTGAGTCATGTTATCATTTATTCCTCAGTAAACGCGGAAGCGTCTAGGGCCGCCGGAACAAGGCACCACAGACCGAGGGGCTTCCCTGAGAGAAGTTGGCTGCCACCCTTTGGAGGCCCGAAGTCCCAGATCAAGGCGAGGAGGGTTGGTTCCGAGGGCCACGAGGGAGAATGTGCTCCAGGCCTCTCCCCCAGCTTCTGGTGGTTTGATGGCCGTCCTTGACGTTCCCTCGCCCGGGGCTGCATCACCCCGGTCTCTGCCCTCACCTTACGTGGTGTTCTGTGTATGTGTGTCTGGGTCTGCATTTCCTCTTTTCTAAATTAAAAAAGTTTTTTTTTTAATGTTTATTTATTTTTGAGGAGGTAGGGAGCAGAGAGAGAGGAAGACACAGAATCAGAAGCAGGCTCCAGGCTCTGAGCTGTCAGCACAGAGCCTGAGGTGGGGTTCAAACCCACGAACTGCAAGATCATGACCTGAACCGAAGCCGGATGCTCAACTGACTGAGCCACCCAGATGCCCCTCCTCTTTTTTTTTTTTTTAAGTTTATTCATTTATTTTGAGAGAGAGAGTATGAGACAGGGAGGGGCAGAGAGAGAGGGAGAGAGAGAATCCCAACCTTGCTGTCAGTGCGGAGCCCGACACGGGGCTTGAAGCCACAAACCATGAGATCATGACTTGAGCCAAAATCAAGAGTTAGACGCTTAACCAACTGAGCCACCCAGGTGCCCCGTGTCACATTTCCTCTTTATAGGGGCTCCAGTCATATTGGATTAGGGGTCCACACTACTCTGCATGACCAGATCTTATTACATTTCCCATGATCCTATTTCCAAACAAGGTCACCTTCTGAGATCCTGGGGGTTTCGAACGACTTCAGCATATGAATTTGGGGGTGAAGAGACACAATCCTGGCCCATAACAGTAAATATTTATTTACACACCCATTAAATGTTTAAGGAGCCTCTATTATGTGCAAAGTGTGATATGAGGCATTGAGACTTAAATAAATATGAGTAAAACATTTCCTGTACCAAACCACTTACAGTAAAGTAGGAGAGGCGTATAAACAAATAGCTGTGATTGGCGGAGTCATGGTAAAGGTAGGTACGAAGAATTGTGGTGCCAAGAAGGGAACTGGTCAAGCGTCCTCACTGGGGAAGAGACCACTGTGGGGGCAAAGCTTGAGCTGGATGCGAAAGGATTCAAAGAAGCTCGCTAGGTAGACTGCATGAGACAAAATGGCGCATTCACGGACTTTGAAGCCATCTTGTGGCAGGAGGATAGGGTGCACTGTGGTGGGTGGCCACTGCAAAGTCTTAAGTGTTAGAGCACTGCTATTGGACTTGTAGTTTCGGGAATGTTCTTCTGACGGACAGCATGGAGGCTAGAGTGTAGGTGGTTAAGTCTAGAGTTTGTGAGATAAAATGGTGGGAATGACCACGGGTCTGGTGCTTGTGGCACTGAGTGGATTCCAAGGCCCTTCGGTCTGAGAGAAAGAGTGGAGCTTGAGATTATCGGCGGGATGTCCAGTGACACTTGGATTTGGAATCAGGCAAAAAGTGTGGAAGGGCAGTATGCATTTGGGGATTGTTTTGTGTATAGCCATGGGAGCGGATAATTGTGTCAAATAGAAGAGGGCATCGGGGGCACACCTGGATTTTAGGGGCAGGATGAGGAAGAAGAGCCAATCAAGGAGAGTCGGAGAGAAGGATCAGGGAGATCGGACCAGGTGGGCACCCCACCGAAGCCGAGGAGTGTGGCGGTGGCAAGGAGAAGAGCTTGGACAGAAACCCCTGACATCACAAGTAGGTCATGGAAGATAAAGCCGAGAAAAGCAGTGTGGCCTGTGGCTCAGTCTTGACATGATGTTTTCAAAGTCTCTTCTGATATGTATGTGTGTGTCACCAGTTTGGTATTCAGAACGGCAATTTGAACCTTTCCTGAAATCTTTGGAAGAACACCGAAGATGAGTCCATCCATAATGCCCAGCAAAGTTTTCAATTCTTGTTACTCCCTCTGTATGCTCACCCCCGCCACCCTTTCTGGTGTCTCTCGTCTTCCTATCGACCCTACTCTGCTCCCCTAGTCACTCTGCCTTTTCCAGCATTTCTCAACTCTGTCCTCATCTACCACCCGAACTCTGTGCAAGGAGCAAGCTGGTAATGGGCAGTGTTCTCGATAGACCGGGGACCAGGGCTAGGCTCTGCGCATCTCCCTGTGAATTCTTTCCTGACCCCAAACAGGCTGTGGCTCACCTTTGGCAGGGTGTTTTCGGATGAGTAGTGGGCGTGGACATAGGTTGCTGTGGTCGAAGATTAACTAATTGGTGGACGAGGCAGTGGTGAGCTCCCAGAAGGTGTCAGGTGGTTGGGATAAGGACTCTTAAACACTTTTTTGGAGCGAATATTTGTTTTGCAGTCAGACCTACAGCAGAAATCCACACAGGCAGTGATTCTCATCCTAAGTGAAAAGTCAACACATGTGCGTTGTTCGTTATTATCTATTGTCATTGGAACTGATGAGGAAGAAATTCACAGTTCCCTCCCGGGCCTGAAGCCTGGGTCCCGGAGTGTGGACAGGGATTGAGGTGTGAGTGTGAATGCCCCTTGAGAGGAAGGAGTGAGAGCAGAGCATTGGAGCTTAGCGATGGTCGTAGACTCTGCCCGGATGTTCACTTCAGATCATTTGTTCAGTAAATATTTGCGCACCTCCTACCACTGTGTTAGGCCTTGAGGTTCCTGGGGCTCTGGGGAGTGAAGCAAAGCAGGTACATATCGCATCATTCCTGATCCGAAGATTCCCGATGGAAAGTGACTATTGGACTCTTTTATTAGAAGGCTGAGTACTTTAGGGAGTAGGGCAATGGGTGCCATGATGCACCTAGAGGGGGAAGTGGAGATAGACAGATGGCTCCATGCACTACCTGAGGGCCGTGAGGCTTTGCCTTGACTGGCCGTCTTGCACTTGGTCCCCGGCAATAAGGGACTCCTAAAAAGTAGGTGTGACTCAACATTACTTGTCACCACTATGGTAAGGTTTTCTCAAGTTCAGTAGTGAGGGAAAAGTTCAGTTTAAACTACTGAACTTGTTTATTAAGGATAACGACGTTCACTTTCCCTGCGACCAAGGTGTCTCTACAAGGCTTGCACTGTGATCTAGGTAAGAGTATTTGTGACCAGAACAATATTCGTATACAAATGGCAGTTGTAAAATTTGTTCCCAGGGTGTCGGGTAGAAATTTGCTTTCTTTTTTTTTTTTTAAAGTGTTTTTTTTTATATTTTTTTTTTAACGTTTATTTATTTTTGAGACAGAGAGAGACAGAGCATGAACGGGGGAGGGTCACAGAGAGAGGGAGACACAGAATCGGAAACAGGCTCCAGGCTCTGAGCTGTCAGCACAGAGCCCGACGCGGGGCTCAAACCCACGGACCGTGAGATCATGACCTGAGCCGAAGTCGGACGCTTAACCGACCGAGCCACCCAGGCGCCCCGAAATTTGCTTTCTTAAGAAGACTGCGAAGATGTTTGCCCAGTCTTTCTAACATTTGCTAATTCTCAAGTGTCCATTGGTTTATTCTTTATGGCTCATGTTTGTAAATGAACCTGCAGGTTGAACAGGCCTGCAAGGTTGAGGGAATTGTCTTGGCAACTGGGTGGGTCAGTGTTTGAATCATGAAAAGGGGCCCTTCAGCCTCCCCGATCAGTGAGTTTCTTGTCCAGGCGTCATGGCCTCGAAGTTTTGTCCAGAACCTGGGAGCCAAGTGATCTTGAGCCCAGCGAGCAGATGTCATGACGTGTTGCCTTATTTCTGTTAGAAACACAAATTTCGTTTCCTAGTCAGTCACGTGTTCTCAGTGCGATCCTTCCTGAACAATCAGCAAGTAAGAGAAGCTGAGGGAAGTTAAGTGATCATCCTGTAGGAAGAAAACCCACAGGCCTAAGAACGTAGCTCGTCACCTTGAGGTCGAAATCACCTGCCACACCTCCCGCGGTGACATCGAGAGCCCGCTGTCCGAAGGGCTTTAATTCTAGCAGGAGATACAGGGTCATCATTGCAATCAGCAGTGGAAGCCTCAGGATGGGCCTGCCTGCTGGCACTTGGATTTCAGCTTTTTTGCTTGTTTGTAGACTTTTGTGGTCTTCTTCTGTCAGGGTTGAGAGGTAGCCATGAGTGACCAGATCTGTGAAGAGAGAGTTTTTCCATCATCAGAGGAAAGTAGCACGTCGAGGGTGCTCTTGACGGGCCCTGGAGAGTGAGGTGTTTGGGGTTCGGGCCAGGAGGCTGTTCGGCAGAGGATTAGCTCCTCTCAAAGGGTCCCTTCCGCCGTGTGGACAAATCATGAATGCTTTTGACCTTTGTGTGTGCACAGCCGTGGTTGATTACCATGTACATGCACTATTTTCTCAAGGAAATTTCTCTTCCATTCTCTTAACCATATGCCTACCTCCTGGGACCAATAGGCAAATGCTGGAATTAATGTGTGGAGTTAATTCCTGTCTTCCTTGTCTGCATGGCTTTTTGTTCCCTTCCATACGAAAGCATTTGATGTTCTGTCTGAACACCCTCATAACACTCCGCACGCTGCCTCTGGTAACCCGCCAGCCCCCTCAGGGTGAGCAGTAGGGGGTGAAACTCTCGGTTTGGCTGTTTCTTCCATTGAGGTACGCCAGGTTCTGTTTCTTCTGGGAATAATTGAGGTCTTATGAAATGTACACAATGCAAAAATACCTAAGGCAGCGGAAAATTTTCCGAAAAAAATTTCATCCCAGGGAGATGCCATACAAAGCAAGGGTTTTCAAGTAAGGAAGTGTATCCACGTTGCAGAGAAGCAAGCTTTGGCTTTTGGAGACGTGGGCATCTTCTCATTGGCTCATACAGAGCTTTCCTTTGGGCTTCTATGTGGCAAATATGGTGCGTTGGCAGCTGCTACCACAGTGAAAAATACCGAAGGAAAGTGGTCCTTGCTCTGCTGGACGAAGCAGCAGGAGTTACCAAGCAGCGGGAAAGCCAGTCCAAGGTTTGCACAAAAAAATAAGAAAGTATGGGGCGCCCGGGGGGCTCAGTTGGTCAAACGTCTGACTCTTGATTTTGGCTGAGGTCATGATCTCACAGTTTGTGGGTTCAAGCCCCGCATCAGGCAGTGTGGAGCCTGCTTGGGATTCTCTCTCTCTTCTCTCTCCCTGCCCCTCCCCCGTCCTCTCTCTCTCTCTCAAAATAAATAAACATGAAAAAAAGTTTTGAAAATGAAACTCCTATAAAAAAAGGAAATAATACAGTACGGTCCATTAATGAAATTGACAAAATACCAGACGGTGGGTGCCATGAGCAGTAAATGAAGGCAGCGCTTTGCTGAGGAGTTGGGGGTGGCGGGTGAGGGGTGAGCTAAGTTGGCTGAGCGGAAGCGTGTGGGGGTGCAGGTGGAGGCCCAGAACGCATGCAGGGAGGGACGTCTGCACAGAAGGGAAAGAACAGGTCTGTTTGTGGGACTGAAAGGGAACAGGAGTGGCCTGAGGGCAGAGGTGCCGATGTTAACGGAACAGATGGTGCAGGCCAGGGGCTAACTGATGAGGAGCCCTGAGTCGTCATCGTAAAGGTTGGCTGAACCTCCTCGTCCAGAAATGAAATTTCAAGCCACGAAGACACCTCGCAGGCAGCACGGGCCAACCTGAACGCTGCCTATTTTGTCCTCTGCCTCTTGTTCAGGGCACCTCATGTAAAGTGAAATCTGGGCCCGGGACGCCTGGGTGGCTCAGTCGGTGGAGCGTCTGACTCTTGATCTCGGCTCAGGTTGTGATCTCACGGTCGTGGGATTGAGCCCCGAGTCGGGCTCTGTGCTGACAGCATGGAGCCTGCTTGGGATTTTCTCTCTCCCTCTCTCTCTGCCCCTCCCCACTTGTTCTCTCTCTCTTTCTCTCTTGAAATAAATAAATGAACTTTTTTTTTTTTTTTTAATTAAAATCTGGGCAGGCCAAATTGCAGAATGATCACATTCACTGGTTTTAATTAGTATTCTTCCTTCTCTTCCCTGTTCTGTGGTTTGTATGCTCAATTCCTATCACTCTAGAATTCACGTTGAGGCCATCCAGGCAGCCTAGATTCTGTGGCTCTACCCTTTGGGCCACAGGACTATGGACTAATCAGGGATAAGATGCCCCTCCGCCCCCGAGAAATCTCTTGTACTTGTTTTCAGGCTGTTTTACGTGGGATTAAAGAGTACTCTCCTGCCTGTATTTCACCAGACCCAGGCAATCGAAGAGCTTTTCCAATTTTTCCAGGTTTTTGTCACATAGTTGACTGTGTAGAATAATCAGCAGACCCATTCATGATGTGGTGCTGTATCCTTTCTGCATTTTACCAGTTGGTTTTGTTTGGCGTTTGGTCAGAAGAAGGGCCCCCAATTCTTAGCTTACTGAAATAATCCATAGCTTATTTTTTAATTTTTTTAAATGCTTATTTATTTGAGATAAAGAGAGAGAGCAAGCAGGGCGGGGGGCAGAGAGAGAGGGAGAGACAGAGAGAGAGAATTCCAAGTAGGCTCTACACTGGCAGCAAGGAGCCTGATGCAGGACTTGAACCCACAAACCATGAGATCATGACCTGAGTTGATAGGAAGTGTTGGATTCTTAACCAACTGAGCCACCCAGGCTCCACCAAAACTTTTTATTTATTTATTTATTTATTTATTTATTTATTTATTTATAAATGTTTATTTTTGAGAGAGAAAGAGAGAGACAGAGCATGAACTGGGGAGGGGCAGAGAGAGAAGGAGACACAGAATCCAAAACAGGCTTCAGGCTCTGCTGTCAGCACAGAACCCGATGCGGGGCCCGAACTCGGGAACGGAGAGGCCATGACCTGGGCTGGAGTTAGACGCATAACCAACCGAGCCACCCAGGCGCCCCCAGAGCTTATGCTTTAAGAAGCCCACTGTACATTGGCCCTTCCTGAATCTATGGACAGACACTATTTGTTGCCGTCGCTCCCTTTGACGCTGTGGATGCAACTGTCCCGTACAACTGCTCAGTGTTATTTGGACTGTTCGGGAAAGAACGCTTCAGAGGTTTAAAGGAATCAGGTTTTGTTTTGTTTTGTTTTGTTTTTTAACGTTTATTTATTTTTGAGACAGAGAGAGACAGAGCATGAATGGGGGAGGGTCAGAGAGAGGGAGACAGGCTCCAGGCTCTGAGCGGTCAGCACAGAGCCCGACGCGGGGCTTGAACTCACAGACCGCGAGATCATGACCTGAGCCGAAGTTGGACGCTTAACCGACTGAGACACCCAGGTGCCCCAGGAATCAGGTTTTAAAAACCTTGAGCTGTGATTTTGGTTTCTGAAGGCTTCAGAGCTGCTAGTGAAACATTTTTTTTTTTTTAATAGAGAAAGCTTCAGCAGGGAGTAGAGTGCAGAGCAAGGGGGCAGCGGGGGTGCCTCTAGACCCCCCGAGCACATTCACGTCTCTCTCAGTGTCTGGGTTCGTGTCACCAGGCCAGATATGATCATCTTGTCCATGTTCAGGAGGGAATGAGTCTAGAGCGTCTGGAAATGGCCCTTCCCAGTGGGAAGCACAGCGGATAGCGTGGAAAGGCGACATTTTCCTCTGGGTAGTAAGTTCATGTAATTGAGGAAGATGCAAGGAGTCTCAGGAGACCCCGGGACTGCTCGCGGTGACACAGCCTTTCACATAGTAGGTGCTCAGTGAATGCTGGAGGACGATCCTTGCTCTGGATGGAACTGTGCTCCCTGCCCCTCAAATTCATGTATGTGGTGGCATTTGCGGGGGTGGGGGGGCTTTGGGAGCTAATGAAGTTCCGATGAGGTCATGCGTGTGGGGCTTGTGTGGTGGTGGGATTAGTGTCCTTGTAAAGAAGAGACCCAAGAACCCAAGGGAGCCCCTGTGCACCTTCCTTCCCCTCCCTCTCTCTCCCTCTCTCCTCCTCTCCCCCCCCGCCCCCCCGCCACATGGGGACACAGTGAGAAATCGGCTGTTGCAAGCCACGAGGAGGACTGTCCCCAGAACCCAACCATGCTGGCGGGCTGATCTCTGACTTCCTGCCTCCGGAGCTGCGAGAGATAAAGGTCTGTTGCTCAAAGTACCGCCCAGTCTGCGGTATTTTGTTGCCTAAAATGTCATTCCTGAAAATGCCTTCTCAAAGCTCTAAATTCATCGACTCGGAGACAACTGATCATTGGCATGAATCCCGCACTGTATCTCCTCAGATGCCTCCTTGGTTTGATTGGAGCGGCCATGTGCAAAGTTAGTGGGAGGCTTCTCTGTTGTCTTATGAGTAGGAGAGAGAGGCCCCATCGGACCCCAGACTCATCAGGGTGGGAAGCCTCGGGAAGGACTGTGGGCTCCCTGGGGTCCTCAGAAAATGCAAGGTCCTGAGCCTGCCCTGCCTGGTCTCTAGCCTGACACCCAGATTTTCCTTTGGTACAACTTGCCCTGTTTCTGGAACCCACCAGGCCCTTCCGGATTCCCTGCCTCTGCCCCTCGGCCTCCCTGGAGTATCCCCTCCCACCCCCATCCCGGCAGACCTCTCTTCTCTCCTGTACGCTCTCCAAGAAAAACCGGAGCTGGTCAGCGGATAAAGCGGCAGGAACTATCACCGTGGGGGGAGACCCCAGGATAGAGGTGGGTTCAACTCCGAATATGGCACAGACAAGTGGGATGTGTAGCCAAGGAGCAGGGCGGTGGTGGGGGGCGGGGGCAGTCAGTGGATGACAACTTCTTTTATTTTTTAATTT
Source organism: Herpailurus yagouaroundi (assembly GCF_014898765.1). Taxonomy (NCBI): domain Eukaryota; kingdom Metazoa; phylum Chordata; class Mammalia; order Carnivora; family Felidae; genus Herpailurus; species Herpailurus yagouaroundi. Next base: position 6,183,169 of record NW_024412403.1, on the reverse strand, counting down.
TTTAATGTTTATTTATTTTTGAGAGAGAGCGCAGCAGGGGAGGGGCAGAGAGAGAGGAAGACACAGAACCTGAAACAGGCTCCAGGCTCTGAGCTGTCAGCACAGAGCCCAACACGGGGCTCAAACCCCATGAACCACGAGATCATGACCTGAGCTGAAGTCGGACGCTTAACCGCCTGAGCCACCCAGGCGCCCCGCAGATGAGAGGTTCTTAAGAGGAAAGAAACATCAGAGCTCGGGGGTCTGGCCAAACCAACCTAGCAGGATTCTAGCTAAAATTGGGCAGAAGTCTGAAGATCAAGGCCTCTTCAGGAAAGGAATTTGAGGAGCCGATGGGAGCTTGGTCGGAGAGTGTTTGTCCGGCACACGGTCCTCCTCGCTGTGTTCAGCAGTAGCTGTTGTCCTGCGCACGCTGTGGGCCGTGAGCCCCTCCCAGGTCTGTCTTCATCGTGGAGCTCCTGGCACCCGGACCCCGTCCTGGCACAGGGGGGCCTCTCAGGAGGGCCTGGGATGAGGGCAAGCGCTCACTGCCTGTGACACCCATGGGCCACGCCGAGGGCTCTTCTGACAGGATACGTTCCTGTCCTCATCGGTCAGCCTGGAAAGACGGGCACAGGATGCCCCTGGGGCCAGACCTGTGGGGACATTTCACTGACACAGCATCCCTCAGCCACCAGCGGCAGGAAAGACGGATGATGAAGGGGTTTCTGTTCACAGCTCTTGGATGGGCTCATGAGATGATGTGAAAGGCCAAGACGTCCCTCCCCTGGGTTGGGACACTTGAATGTCCTTCCACTAAGGAGGAGGCCCCTCTAAACGCCCGTGCATGACTCGGCCACGGGCTGCACAACGGTCGGGGCGGCTGGTGGGGAAGGCCGCATCCACTGGCCGCCTCCCGAGGGCTTCTGCTGAGTCTCGCAGGAGTCAGGATAGAAGGTAAAACAGTTTGTAAACCGGAGAGGGGTTGAAACAGAGCTGAAGTTTATTTTGTTAATCAGGAAAATAATTTTAAATTGTCAGCCAGTGTAACCATTTTAAAAATACAATTAATGGGGTGCCTGGGTGGCGCAGTCGGTTGAGTGTCTGACTTCAGCCAGGTCACGATCTCGCGGTCCGTGAGTTCGAGCCCCGCGTCAGGCTCTGGGCTGATGGCTCAGAGCCTGGAGCCTGTTTCCGATTCTGTGTCTCCCTCTCTCTCTGCCCCTCCCCCGTTCATGCTCTGTCTCTCTCTGTCCCAAAAATAAATAAACGTTAAAAAAAAAAATTAAAAAAAAAATAATAAAAAAAATAAAAATACAATTAAGGGGCGCCTGGGTGGCTCAGTCAGTTAAGCGTCTGACTTCTGCTCAGGTCATGATCTTGAGGTTTGTGAGTTTGAGCCCCACGTCGGGCTCTGTGCCGACAGCTCGGAGCCTGGGGCCTGCTTCGGATTCTGTGTCTCCCTCTGTCTCTGCCCCGCCTCTGCTCATGTTCTGTGTCCCTTTCTCTCAAAAATAAATTGACATTAAAAATTTTTAAAATACAATTAAAAAGGGGCCCCCGGGTGGCTCAGTCGGTTAAACATCTGACTTCGGCTCAGATTATAATCTCACGGTTCGTGAGTTCGAGCTACCCTTCAGGCTCTGTGCTGACAGCTTGGAGCCTGAGCCTGCTTCAGATTCTGTGTCTCCCTCTCTCTCTGCCCTTCTCCCGCTCACACTCTCTCTCTGTCTCTCAAAAAAAAAAACATTAAAAAAAATTTTTAAAAATATAATTAAAGAGTACATTTTAGGGACACCTGGGTGTCTCAGTCGATTGAGCATCTGACTCTTGATTTTGGCTCAGGTCGTGATCCCAGGGTTGTGGAGTCGAGCCCTATGTTGGACTCTACTGAGCATGAAGCCTGCTTGGGATTCTCTCTCTGTCTCTCCCTCTGACCCTATCCTGCTTGTGCTCTTTCTCTCTCTCTTAAAACAAAAACAAAACAAGTACATTTTATCCCCCAAAGTGGTAAACGGGTGCAGCTCACAGACGCCCCCCTCTGCTCGACCCCAGCCTGGCTGCCAGGCCCCAGTTCGGCTGTGAGCCAGCCAGCCAGCCGGAGCGGAGAGAAGCAGGGAGGGACACACACACCTTCTCAAGAGTGAGTGGCAGTGTGGGGGCTGTCCCCCCAGTGCCTCCAGCTCCACGGTGCCGTCCGCCCCTCCAGGTGCCACCTGGGTAGTTCTGAGGCGTGACCGTCCTCGGCTCAGGTGTGCGAGCCTGTCCACCACGGGCTGTGTGGGACCCTGTGCACCAGACCCGGGGTCCGACACCTACTGTCGGAAAAAACCCTCCGTTCTTATTTTCACGAGCCTCTAACTGTGATTTCGCGCTTTCTTCCGTTACGAACGTGGGCCCCGTATTAGCTTCCTGGGGCTGCTGTGACTACGGACCCCAGGCGGGTGGCTTAAAACAACGGAAAGGTGTCGTCTCACAGCTCTGGAGGTTGGAAGTCTGAGATGAAGGTGTGGGCAGGGGATGGTTCCTTCAGGGGCTGTGAGGGGGACTCTTCTCTGGGCCCTTCTCCTGGCTTCCGGTAGTTGCTGGCCATCTTGGCCTTCCTTGGCCTGTAGATGCATCACGCCGTCTCTGCGTACATCCTCACGTGGTGTTTTCCCCGTGTGTGTCTGTTTCCAAATACCCCCTTCTCTAAGATAAAAAAAATTAAAAAAAATTTATAATGTTTATTTAAGTCTGAGACAGAGACAGAGTATGAGTGGGGGAGGGGCAGAGAGAGAGGGAGACACAGAATCCGAAGCAGGCTCCGGGCTCTGAGCTGTCAGCACAGAGTCCGACACGGGGCTCGAACTCACGGACCGCGAGATCATGACCTGAGCCGAAGTCGGACGCTTAACCGACTGAGCCACTCAGGCACCCCAATAAAAAAATTTTTTTTTAATGTTTACTCATTTTTTGAGAAAGAGAGAGAGACCGAGTGTGAGTGGGGAGAGGCCGAGAGAGAGGGAGGCACAGAATCCGAAGCAGGCTCTGGGCTCTGAGCTGCCTGCACAGAGTCCGACATGGGGCTCGAACTCACAGATCGTGAGATCATGACCTGAGCCAAAGTTGGATGCTTAACCGATTGACCCACCAGGCGCCCCCAAATACCCCCTTTTCATAAGGACATGAGGTATAACTAGATGATGGCCCACCCTGATGACCTTATGGCGATTTGGTAAAGACCCTGTCCCCAAATGAGGTCACGTTCTGAGGTACTGGCGGGGGGGGGCAGGACTCCCAACACCCCAATTTCAAGGGGGACACAAATCAGCCCGTAGCAGACACTGACCCACACAGCAGAGCCGTGACTCTGTCTCTCAAAGAAATCACCCGTGATTTCACATCCCGTGATAGTAGTTGTAAACGTTTCCAAATATGGCCATGGCTCCTGCTGCCTTCAAAATTGAGGCAGTTATCAGACCTGGAGCCAGAAATTGTCAGATGCTGCAATAAAGAAGTGCACACATTGCCCTGGTGCGCTTTAAAAACTATTTTGGTGCACTTATTCCAATGTCGTTGATTTCCTTTGTAATCCTATATGTTTGGAAGCAGCCATCCAGGAGCGAGGCTCTCTGAGGGCCTTCTAGACCGCTCTGTCCGCTCTCCTTTGGCTTTGGGTCACCCCGTGAACAGGGCGCCCCTGCTTGTCTGTGACCGGAAGCACGCTGGGCCGAATACTGCTGGCCAGGTGGAGCTTGAAGAGGAGTCGAGTTATGAGTCGATACTCTCAGAGGGCACACTGGGATAAGACCCAGGACGGAAATAATTACTGCCATGAAGTCAGAGCTTTCCAGCCACCCTGTGAGGCAGATGTCACGATCCCAGTTGGAGACAAAGATGCAGATCAGCAGCCTTGAAGTGTCCTGGGCCAAATTACGGCGCTCTGTTGATGGAGCCAGACGTGAACAAGATCTTCTGTTTCCAAATTCCTCGATGCTTCCATCCCAGCAGGCTGCCCGAAATGAACAAAAAGGGATTTTTAAAATCTGCTGTCTGGCATCTTAAGCTGACTTTTAATGGAAAGTGGAGATGGTCCTGGCCTGGCAATGAATGAAATATTGTAGAATGTTGTGGAAACCGCACACTTTGATCAAGGAGCCTGTCTTCCTTGTCTGGGCAACTGGTAGGTTAAAGCAGCCGTCAACACTTGAGAGCTCCCAGAAAAAGGAAGCCCCAGGCTTCATTTCCTGGGGTCCTATTAATTCTATTTTTAATTTTCTGTAAGCTACTATGTTTTGACATCTTAAAAACAACAATAACAAAAATGCTTTCTGGATGAGGAGGGACTGCCCCCCCCCCCAAGGTTGAGTCAATTCTTAGGGATAAGGTAGGACCCAGCCAGGACCAGATCTTGAATATGCAAACTAACCTGTCCAGAGTCACAGGTCCTCTGCTCCCTGGCCCTTGTGCCCCAGGAGATAAGATTCCTCTGCCTTGATCATCCCACAGCCAGGTGCTGGGTATCTAGGGGCCATCCCCAGAGCTGGCTCCCAGAATTATTCAAACTAGCCAGTCCTAAGCTGTTCACCCTGCTGTGTGTATTGCCTTTACCACAAAAGGCTCAAACCTGTCTGTTGCTTCTGCTTCCTGACCAAAACCTGTGACCTTCCTGTGGCCCAGAATGACAAGCCATGTCTTTTGTTTCTAAGAAGACTGTAACATTAACATTTTCTTTCAATGACATTGACTTGTCCGGGTTGTCATTCATTCCTCTTTATAAATTAAGACCTGGGCACAAAACAGGTTTGTCCTGTGATACACTGGTCCGTGAAACATCCTGTGGTGGTGGTGGTGGTGGTGGGGGGGGGGGAATCAGATTTGTGGCCAAATGAATTCGGGCTATGTTATAGAAGATCTCCCCTTTTCAGAGATTTATTTTTAATTAAAATTATTAAAAAATAATGGTGGTACAACTTACATACAGCAAAGTACACACGTCTTAACCCGTATGGCTCAGTGAAATTTTACATATGTCTACACCCATGTAAACCACTACCCAGATCAAGAATAAAAAAAAGCAGCTTTCCAGAAGGGTCCTCGTGCCCTCTCCTGGTTAATAATCCCTCCATCAAAGGTAATGACTATTCTAGCTTCTATCATCACCGATATATTTTGCCTGGTTTTGAGCTTCTTATCAGTGGAATCATTCAGAACATAACTTTCACGTCTGGCTCTTTTCATTCAGCATAATGTCTATCAGATTAATACATAGTGGGTATATCAGAAGTTTGTATTTTTTAATGGCCGTGTCACATTTGATTGGCCCATTCTGCTGTCCAAAGAAATTTTTAATTTACGTTTGTGCCTTTATCAATGTATTGTGTCTTGTCTCCATGTTCATTCTTTTTTTGACTACTTGGTGAAAATGACTCTGGGCCCACAGTGACTTCTGTGCTGTCAGTGGGCTAGGCTGTGCCCTTGTCATGGAGGTCTGCATCTCGGGGCCGGGTTGGGGGACTGTCCTCAGGGTTTCTCCTCTGCTACGGGCAGTTCTGCTCCTTATATCTGCTGTTCCTGTGTTTTTAGAGATCTCTTTACTTCTTTTTTTTAAATTTTTTTGATTAAAAAATTTTTAGTGTTTATTTTTTGAGAGAGAGAGAGAGAGAGAGTTGGAGAGGGGCAGGGAGAGAGGGAGACAGAATCCGAAGCAGGCTCTAGGCTCTGAGCTGCCAGCACAGAGACCGATGTGGGACTCAAACTCACAAACCGGAGATCATGACCTGAGCCAAAGTCGGATGCTCCGACCGGCTGAGCCACCCAGGCGCCCCAGAGATCTCTGCTTCTTGCTAATCCCTCGTCACTCACATCCCATGTTATAGGAACAATTCTTTATGTTAAACTTTCCCTTTGGATTACCGTGTGGCTTCTCTCTCCTGTTTGGACCCAGATGGATATCACAGGTTTTGGCACTAACGGGCAGCAACGTGTTCCGTGCGTTCTTGGCCATGCCCCATTTCTGTTGTGTCTGAGCTCAGGAGTTGTTTGCTGGGTCATGGCGTCCAGCTTTCCCTGCCGTAGATGCTGCCAGACGATTACGGCTTTCCGAAGTGTTTGTATTAATTTACACGCCCATTTCCTTTTAGTCATCCTCATGGGTGGCTGTGGTACTTGTGGTTTCATTTGCATTTCCCTAATGACTAATGATGTACTTCCTTGGGTTTTGGCCATTTGGATAATCTTCTTTTGTGAAATACCTGTTCACAATTCATTTTTTTTTAATTGTGGGTTTTTTTTTGTTTGTTTTTGTGGTATTCTTGTTGATTCATAGCAGTTCTTGACAGAGTCTAGATAATAGTCCTTTGTCACATCAATGTATGGCAGATATGTTCTCCCATTCTGTGGCTTGCTTTTGAACTCTCTTGATGGGATCTTTTTTTTTATGGTATCTCTTGAAGTTCCATTCATCACCCCTTTCCTTTTAGATCGAGGAGGTCCTCTCCTGCCTGCCCCCCCCACCCCCCCACACCCTCCCCAGCCCAGTCCATTAAACTTGATTTTGCAGATGTTTTCCTGCCCTTGGAGATGGATTTCCATTCTGTTTGTCTTCAGGCCCTGTAGCCTTAGGTCAGGAGTTTTACCCACCTGGCCTGGGAAGGGACCCTCCACATGACTGTCCGTTAAGATGCTGACTCCTGGGCTCCCTGCAGACAGCCTTTCCCTGCCCTAAAGGCCCTTGATGTGCTGTTACTTGCTTATTCCCTTGTAATTTGAACGTGCCCAGGGTCTAACCTGTGCACAGCCCTGTACAGTATTAGGAGGGCACACCCCTGGCCCTCTGGGCACACCAGCCCAGGAGGAACACAGCTGCCCCAGCCTGGAGCTGTAGTGATACCTACAGAGGAGCCCGTGGAGGGCAGGAGGCGGAGAAGGAAGGGAGGGACCTGCCGCCTTCTGGCTTGCCTTGATCTATAATTCATGCACAATACTGATCTACTCCAGTTCCCAGGCTCTGTGTCCGTGTCTGTAGTGCTCATAGGTTGAAAGAGCAGAGCCGGGGACCCAGAATCTGCCAAATAAACTGCTGTTCCGTTACTGACTGGACAGCTGGGCCACGCGGACTGGTCCCGGTGGGTTTTGAAGGTGGGGCTTCCACAGCAGAGCAGTTGTTTGTTCTTGGCTCTGTCTGTGGAGCTGCTTTATGCCAAGGGTTCCCTCTTCTCAGCCAGACTGAGGGGCAGAACCTGGGGGGATGCATTTCCTTTGCTTGAAACGTGGTGTTCCAGGCTCTGTTCCTTATTGATGCTGGGTGCCCTCCGGTGGAAGGTTGGATTCAGGGTTCTTTCCTTTTCTTTCTTTTTTAAAAAAAATTTTAATGTGTATTTATTTTTGAGAGAGAGACAGAGTACAAGCAGGGGAAGGGGAAGGGGCAGAGAGAGAGGGAGACACGGAATCTGAAGCAGGCTCCGGGCTCCGAGCTGTCAGCACAGAGCCCGACGCGGGGCTCAACTCACGAACCACGAGATCGTGACCTGAGCTGAAGTCGGATGCTCAACCGACTGAGCCACCCAGGCGCCCTGATCCTTTCATCATTCCACTCAGGTGCTTTTTTTGTCTTGCTTCCTGCTTTTTTTGTCTCTTTGCAGACAGGAGCACTGAGTTGAGAATAGATGGATTTCTTCCCTGTGTTAAATTCTGTAAGCCTCAGCCACAGACTCTTACGTAGGAGGTCAGTTTTCAGCATGAGGCATTGGACCCAAACTGACTTGTGAGTCCACCTCGTCCCCTTACTGAGCTCCCGGTGCTGTCCTAGTGCATCAGGCCCAGCAGGCTTCTTGGGTATTTGCATGCTGTTATTGTTGTCGACAGGTGAACCAGGCGGCAGAGTTTGTCTTGATCGCACCCACTTTGCAGATAAGAAAAGTGAGGCTGGAGTTGGGGGGGGGGCCCAAATGCTTCTCAAGGTCACCCGGGTAGGTGGTAATGTGGTTCTGTCTGGCACGGCCGATGTAATGGGGAGGGGCTGCTGGCGAGGCATGACTGATTTGAATGGCACTATTCTTTTTGTCTTTTCCTCATAGTGACTCTCCAGGATGAGAATCCGCATTTTGGACAAACAAAGTGAGTCCGGAACCTGACAGTGCCCCTTGGCACTCACTGACAGCTCTTTGGCACGTTGCCTCCCGGAATCTACCCCGTGGCTTAGCTTTCAAGCCAGAGGGTCCATCGGAGCCAGGAGAAAGTGAGTGATTTCCTTTCTTAATGTTACAGCATTAACACGGGTGGTCCTGGATTTGCTGACAATGACAGAGATGAGTGGGCACAAGACGAAAGAATCAGGACATTGAAAGAAGTCACCTAAAAAAGTAAAACCAGCACCTCTAGCAGGGACGGAACCAAGGTACGGTATCCCCCCCGCCTTCTGTGAGGTTTTGTGTTGCAAGGTGTCAGTCACCCGCGGTCAACCGCTGTCCCCAAGCCGATGGTCCCCATTCTGACCTCTCATCAGAAGGTCAGCAGCAGCCTAGCACAACGTCACCCGCCTGCCTCGCTCACCTCATCACATCACACAGGCATTTTGTCACCTACCGTCATCCCCAGGAGGGTGAGGACAGCACAGTTAGATATTGAGAGAGAGACCACATTCACATAACTTTTATTACAGCATATGATTAAAACTGCTCTATTGGATTGTTCATTATTGCCGTTAATCTCTTACTGTGCCTAATTTAAAAATTAGCAACTTATAGGAACGAGGGTTCGGCACTGTGCTCAGTGTCAGGCACCTGCTGGGGGTCTTGGAAGGTAGCCTCCCGGGTAAGGCAGGGGGAGCAAAGTTGTACAGATCACAACATTGGTCTTGCTTCTTTCTGGGCGTGGTAGGATGGTGCTTGACTCCGTCAGAGAAGAATGCAGATGGTTCGTACGTTGAGACCTAGAACACGTGGTTTCCAGTCTCGCAGGTTCTCTGGCTGGATTTCGTTATGGAGTCCGGACGGGCAGAGCTAGAAGGACCCAGTGGGAGATCTGATCCCGTGTGTTAGAGGGGGAGTCTGAGAGCCCCATGGGCGAAGGGCGGGCTGGCCCGGAACGCCGTGCTCCGGCCTCACGCTCTGGAGTGGACGACCCTGTCGGGCATCCATGCTCACTGCTGACGCACGGCTCTCCACCTGTGCAACGAGACCCCAGCGTCTCTGTCTTCCCCCCGCTAAGCCTCCCGGGGCAGAGCTAAGCACGCTGTCCTCCTTTTGAGACCTAACGACTCCACTTTGCTCCTTTCAGATGGCTTTTGTGAAGATGCGACTGGTATATGTCTCGCTGGTGGTCCTGGGAGCCCTCTGTTTGTATTTTAGCATGTCCAGTCTGACTCCTTTTAAAGGCGAGCCGTTTGTTTTCAAGAAAGAAAGAGGGAGCTTCCTTCAGCTCCCAGATATCAACTGCAGGCAGGACCCCCCTTTCCTTGTCCTGCTGGTGACCTCCTCCCACGAACAGTTGTTTGCTCGCACGGTCATCCGGAACACGTGGGGGAAAGAAAAGAACGTGAGTGGCAAGCAAATAAAAACGTTCTTCCTCCTGGGAGCCACGGCCAACAAGGACCTGTCGAGACTGGTGGCACAGGAGAGCCAGCAGCATCGCGACATTATCCAGAAGGACTTCATGGACGCCTACTTCAACTTGACCCTGAAGACCATGATGGGCATAGAGTGGATTCACCGCTTCTGTCCTCAGGCGGCTTTTGTGATGAAAACGGACTCCGACATGTTCGTCAACGTCTACTACCTGACCGAGCTGCTTCTGAAGAAAAACAGAACCACCCGGTTTTTCACCGGCTTCTTAAAACTGAACGAGTTTCCCATTAGGGACAAGCACAACAAGTGGTTTGTCAGTAAGTACGAATACCCATGGGACAAGTACCCGCCCTTCTGCTCGGGCACTGGCTACGTGTTCTCCAGCGATGTCGCGGGTCAGGTGTACAACGTCTCGGAGAGCGTCCCGTTCATTAAGCTGGAAGACGTCTTCGTGGGGCTCTGCCTCGCCAAACTGCAAATCAGGCTGGAGGAACTTCACTCCGAGCAGACCTTCTTCCCAAACGGGTTACGCTTTTCCACGTGTCGTTTTAAGAAGATCGTGGCCTGCCATTTTGTCAAGCCTCACCACATGCTGAGCTATTGGCAGGCTCTGGAAAATTCTCTGGGGGAAGAGTGCCCAGCTGAATGAGGAGAGCCTGGGGGCACCCGTGGACACACGTCAGATAGCTTTGGAAGATCTTGGGTGGCACTGCTGAGGATCGACGTGGGGGTAGGGGGGGAGCGAGGAGGGGGGACGGGCAGGGGAGGGTGATCTCCTCCACGTCTGAACCAGCACGTGAGCCTGAGAGAAACCGCTTGGTGCCCAAGCAATAACAGATGCCATCTCCTGAGTACCTACGCTGTTGCACCAAGCATGTGATGCACGCCCACGTCTTCCCATTTGCAGGGGCCGTCTCCACAGTGCGTCCACACTGCGTCCCCCTCTGACACACAGGAAACAGCAGCGCGTGGAGGCACAGGGCCTCGTCCCCAGGCTCCCGGCCAGTGAACGTTGGGGCAGCGATGAAAAATCCAGCACCGTCAGAACTGAGGTGCAGCCAACGACTGGGTCGGCCCCTCTGTCCCGGAGAGACGCCTGCTGCTGACGCCCTTCAGCGCCTTTGTAGAGTCCCCTCCGCCTCCGCTCCTAATCCTTGTGCTTTTAGTGCTGTCACTGGGGCGAAGCAGCGTGCCCCCAGATCCTTAATTCTCTGCGGTGGGTCCAGCTGGACCCCGAGTCCCTGTGAGCGTCTCGGCCCTCCGCTCACGGCAGAACGAGAACATCCCAGGCAAGAGCCCGTCAGAAACCGCCATCCCTAGATGGAAGATTCGGCTTAGAAATGGCTGCAGAGTCGGCCTGTGGTGCAGATTCTTGGCCGCTCTGCCGACCTCTCCCGGGGCGTCTGTTTGTTGCGGATGCCCCTGGTCTGTCGGGGTTCCCACGGGAGGGCAGCGGGGCGCAAGGCTCGGCCTGGGAAGGACTCTGGGAGCTTTTCTGGGAATTCAGGAGGGTTTAAGTCAAGATGTCCTCAAGGACCCCCTGGGACACCGAGCGCCGAAGGCACTCGGGTCAGGAGGGGCTGTCTTCCTGTGCCTGCTTGGCACACCCAACCCCAGCTCATCTTTGGATTTCTCAGACGGCCAAGGAACGACAGAGTTTGTGGAGGACTTCACCCTTCGACCTTTTCCTGCCTGGACGTTTGCAGGGGCCCGTTCCGCGGGCCGTGGACGCGAGGCGCTGCTGCGCAGAGGGGTCTCAACTGCGTTTGGCCGCCATCGATTGCATGCAGAGTCACCTTGCTCCTGGTTGTGGGAATAACTGGTCGTTGTTTTTTACCTTATCCGATTTGACTTTACCAGCGCTCAAAGCCAAGGCCCCACGTGGCCGCGTAACTCACAATCGTTGGACTAAGCTCCTACCCGAACTCAGGAAGAGGTATTTGCTGCAAAACGGCCGTGGCGATGTTAGCTTGCAGGTCGAGGTGTGGCATCCTAGTTTGCAACCGCATTTGTTGTATCTGGACGAGTTGTTGCTTCGCAGATGTGTTTCCTTACCCTGGCTGATCTGAGCGTGCTGGGTCGTGTTCGGAAAACGCTCCTTCCCAGGTGGGAAAATCGGGGACTGAGCTCATTTTTTTGAAGCCCGGATTTTGCCAGAGCCTGGGTCCTGCAGAATGGGTTGCCCCTGATTCGGAAGGTGATGGTGGGTGGGTGTTGAGGGTGAAGCAGTTCGTCTGGCGGTAGGGCTGTGTTTGTGCCCAGATGTCCACCTTGTCTGGTGTGCGTGACCGTGTGGCCCCTGGGCTAGGTGGGGGAGGTGTGGCTGACTCGGGATCTGGACTTCTCTGCATCAGCCTGCAGCTCAGCCATGGCGGCCGTGAGCACAGGTGTGGCTGTGTTACCCCAGTCGTATTCTTGGGCCCAACAATGATAGAAATGAGGCCGGACCCAAAAGTCAAAGGCACGGGAAACAGCTTGAGCTGAAGGAGACACAGCACCAAGAGAGCGGTCATGCTGGCCTCCCTGCACAAAGGGGAGGCCCTGCTTATATAGAGAAAGATCCCCCCCCACCCCCAGTGTTCCCACTCCAGTCCCTTACGCTACTAAGGGACAGAAAAGTGCCTCGTCCTGATTGGTCGATACTGGCAGGCCACCCAGTAGCTGGTGTTTTCGGAGCCAGGGTCTTTCGGGTTTCCAGAGCTTCTGGTTTGCTCCTGGGTTGACAGGATATGGCCGAAGCTGTTGTTTTTAGTCTTGCTTGGGTGGGGTCGTCTCCTGGTTCTGCTCTGAGAGAGAAGCAGCTTAGTAATAACAGCCGACAAGAATGCCCCAGGTGCATAGCGTTTTTCATTTGGGGCTTGGTCCTATGGTCCCTGAGGGTCTTCTGTCCCTCCTGAGGGATTTTATCCTCCTCTTTTTTTTTTATATTTTTAACTTTTAAAATTTATTTTTGAGAGAGAGAGAGGCAGAGCAAGACAGAGCATGAACAGGGGAGGAGCAGAGACAGAAGGAGACACAGAATCCGAAGCAGGCTCCAGGCTCTGAGCTGTCAGCACAGAGTCCCACGCGGGGCTCTAACCCACGAACCGTGAGATCATGACCTGAGCTGAAGTCAGATGCTTAATCGACTGAGCCCCCCAGGTGCCCCTCATCCTCCTTATTCTTTTAAAAAAAATTTTTTTTTTTCAACGTTTATTTATTTTTGGGACAGAGAGAGACAGAGCATGAACGGGGGAGGGGCAGAGAGAGAGGGAGACACAGAATTGGAAACAGGCTCCAGGCTCCGAGCCATCAGCCCAGAGCCTGACGCGGGGCTCGAACTCACGGACCGCGAGATCGTGACCTGGCTGAAGTCGGACGCTTAACCGACTGTGCCACCCAGGCGCCCCATCATCCTTATTCTTAAGGGGAACATGGATCGAGTTCTCAATCTTCTTCTTTTTTTAAAAAAAATTTTTAATGTTTTATTTATTTTTGAGAGAGAGACAGGGTGTGAACAGGGGAGGGACAGAGAGAGAGGGAGACACAGAATCTGAAGCAGGCTCCAGACTGCAAGCTGTCAGCACAGAGCCTGACACGGGTCTCGAACCCGTGAACCTTGAGATCGTGACCTGAACTGAAGCCTGACGCTCAACCAACTGAGCCACCCAGGCACCCCTCAATCTTTTTTATCTACTTCCTGCTCATCAAGGGCAGAGACCCCACCTATCACTGGAGGTCATGGAAATGTCTTGCTATCTGATCTAACACTGATATGGAAACATGGTCCCCAGTCGGTATGGACTTGAATCCCCATGCGAGCATCAGCTTGTTGTAGTCTGGAGGACGCACATTGGACAAATGAATTAAAGAGGCGTGGCCCAAATATAAGCAGCAGTAAAATAGCCCAAGGAGAGGCAAGAGACAGGTAACACTTGGCAGGTGGAGCCCCAGATGGCTTGAGCCTGGGGTTCTTAAAATGATGTAGCCAAGAGGCCAGATGGAGGGTGATGTTAACCCTTTGTTCCCCGTCTCTGAAAACAATGTAGAATGTTGAATGTAGAATGTAGAACATTGATGTAGAAACATCAGGATGTATTTGCAATAGCACATTTCTCCACTTGTTCAGCCAGTAAATTGTCTAAGGCTAATTGGTGCTCTAAGACCATGGAAGCCATTGAGTCTGATGATGTTTAGATAAGTATAAAATCCTGTCGGGTTCCAGCCACCACTGCGGACACAGTGGCTGTGACATTTTGTGTGACCGCACTGCTTCAAATTAGTCCCCCGGCTAGTCCTGTCACGAGTCTCACCAAGGTGACTGTTCCAGCAATCAGCAGTCCTACAGCTCGCCTGGACTTCGTGGTGAGAGCTGAGTGTCATTAGGGTTATTGGAGAATATTTTAATATTTTCAGGGCGAGGTGCGAAAATATTTCACGGCTCAGTCACTGCTAGTATTATTGGTATCGTGACATTGAAGTGGCGTCCCCTTCCCATCTACCATTCCTAGGAACACCGTTCCTTTAGCCAGACACAGCAGCCTTGGGGAGGGATCGGTGGGGACTGAGGGGTGAGTGGCTGTGAGGCACCCACAGGGAGTTCTTGTCATCATCTGGGTCGCCATCACCAGGGGTCCAGGGCATCTGTGGCCTTGTGTGACAGTCCGGGTAACTGTGCCACCAGAGCCATATCTCCTGGATCTTATCTCCAGGGCCGTGTTTGAGTTGGGGGTCGTATTTCTGCACATAAAGGGGGTCAGGGCTGGGGGTAGGGTGGGGTTAAGTGCACCTTTTGGTGAGCATAAAATGGGTGCTAAGTAGGCCGGCTCCGTGGACAGTCAGAGTATAGATGGAGGGCCTATGAGGATCTCAAGAGGTGTCATGTGGGGACAACCTGGGATCTACCTTGGTACATCAGGTTATGGCTGAGGGATTAAAGCATTTTGTTGTCATCAGGTCAGCGGGCATCAGGTGGGTGTGGAGGACTGGGCTTGTGTGAGATTTACCGGTTCTGTAAACGGGGTGGGTTTGGACCCAGGACCACTGTGCGGGGTAGACCCCCCTCCCCCCCAAACATCTTTATGTGCCTCTCCATGGACCTGTTGGTGACATACCCAGCAGTGGGATAAATTTCTGGTGTGGTCTGAGACCATGGTTTTAGTAATTTGGAAGAAAGAATTTTCTTCCCATTTTCTCACGTTTTGCTTACACCGTATTACTATTAACAAAGACCTAAAGCACCAGGACCAGAAGGGACGTGGTTAGTTGTTGTTGTTGTTGCTGTTGTTACTGTGAATCCTAGCAAGGACACAACAGACCCAGAACCACCCCAGGAAATGTTAGACTAGACGGGACCCTCTCCCCAGCAGGGGCGAGCACTGGAGAAACTCAGCAGGGGCGCGTTAAATCCTTGTGAGCCGGACCCAGCTGGGTATACCTTCAGCCCTGCAGCAGAGGGAGTGGCCAGGACTACCCGGTAGGGTCCTTCCCATCTGGATTGGAGTTGGTCTGACAAGATTTTATTGCCACATTCCCGTCTGGCCTCTTGAGTCTTGGCTTCGGTTAACCTGAGAATGAAATAGCCCCCGCCCCACTCCCCCAACCACCTGTTGCTTGGGAGGGACTTGGGCAGCGCCAACTAGCCCCAGTAGCCTTTTCTGTCCTCGAACAGAAAGCCTCTCCCCAACCGGTAAAAACGTCTGCACACGCAGGGAGATATTAACCAGCCATTGGAGGCGTCTGAGTAACATCAATGCCTGTCTGTCCGGGAACGCGGGTTCCGCCTCCGGGTGTGTTCATGACGTCACCTTGCCAGCCGGTGAGCGTAGGAAGCTCTGTGACAGTGTGAATTAGGAAGCAAAGCGATGCTTCTCCAGTGACACCCGACGATTAGTTTTGCGCTGGGACCCAGGGGAGCCGGGACGGTGTCTTGGCTCGGGCGCATCCAGAGAAGAGTGACTGTGGTGCTCCCTGTTTTCCAGGTGCTGAGATGAGGGTGATATTACATGCCCTGTCCCCTTAAATGCTGGAGGCAGCTCTCTGGGGAGAGGGTGCCAGCAGGGGCCCTGCTTTGCAGACGAGGAAGCCCAGGCAGCGGGGAGCAGCTAGCGTGAGCTGCAAAGTAGCGGAATCAGGCTGTGAGCCCCTGGGCGGGCGTCCCAGGCAGTCAGCTGTGTTCCTCGGGGTGCAGGAGCCCGTGGTGTGGGCTGCACGTCCCTGCTCGCCCTGTGCACCCCTCCACACGCCCACCCGCAGGTGTCCGAACCCTGGCCCCCGCCTTCCTCCGGGACTGGGCTGTGTGGCCCCAGCCCCAGTGCTCTTGCACTAGATTCCAGCCCTTCCCTGCGTCCTGGGGTGCAGGACTCCTGTGCGGGGTCCCCCTCTGCCGGGTCACCCCATATGCACACAGGTGTGCTGTCATTTGCATCTTAAAAACTCATCAACAGCCTTCCTTGACACCCTCTTTCCCTCCAGCCAGGGCTCCATTTCTGTTCCCTCTGCAGCCCCACCCACAGGGAGTTCTGCGTGCTCTTACACCTCTTCCCTCCTGCTGTTTCTGAAACAGATGTTGGGTCCCCTCCACCAGGCGGTCCTCTCCGAGGACCTGTGTTGCTGGTCCGGGCTGGGTTCTCGGTCCTCATGTGGCCTGACCGCACAAGCTGTTCTCGGTGGGGTTGGCTCACGTCTCCCCAGCTTCCCGGACTCTTGGTGCTCTTGGTTCTCCCACATGCTGGCGCCTCCTTTCCCATCTACTGTGCTTGTCCGCTGCTGGCTGTACCTTCAGATTGTATCCAGAAGCCCACCTCTTCCCACCACCTCTCGGCCGCCACCTGCCCAAGCCCCGCCCCCTGCCCAAGCCCCGCCCCTCGCACCTGCCTGCCTCCTTCCTGCAGCGGCTCCCGCCTGCTCTCCCTCGGGTCCCACCGCTGCATCCTGTGGGTCTGCCCCCAAAACGGCTTCCAGAGCACCCTTCTTCGAAAATATAGATCAGAGCATCTCCTGGTCTGCTCAGAGCCCTCCAGAGGCTCTCCATCTCTGAGTGAAAGCCACATGTTTAATATTGTCATCTGCCTTTATTCCTTAATTTTGTCCCTTCACACTCTCCCCTTCCTGCCACTATAGCCTCCAGTAGCACCACCCTTCTAGCCACACTGACCTTCTTGCCTTTCCTGGGACATCACAGGTGGATTCCACCAACCTCAGGGCCTTTGCACTGGTGTTCCTTCTGCCAGGATCACCCTTTCCCCAGAGGGTCTCATGACTCACTCCTTTGCCTCCTTCAAGCCTTTGGTCAGATATCACCTTCTTAGCGAGGCTTACCTGGACCAGCTTACATGAAATTGCAGCTTGCCCCTCGCCCCCGCCACGTCCCCTTACCTTGTGTTATTTTTCCCCACCGCACTTACCAATTTCTAACAGAGTATATAATATCTATGTATTAGGATTATCTATTTTGTTTATTGTTTATATTTCAACCCACTTTAAGGAAAGCTCTCTGCAGGCATAGATCTTTGTTTTCCTCACTGATGCACCTTAAAACTTTAGCACAGCTCCTGGCACATAGTAGATACTCAGCAAATATTTGTTGAATGGAACTGAAATGGCCTTTATTGAAGTGGTTTTAGAGGGGACAGGAGAGCCTACACTGGAAGGCGGATGGTTTCTAAAGACTTTTAAAAAATTTTTAAAATGTTTTTTATTTGTTAGAGAGAGAGAGAGAGAGAGAGAGAGAGAGAGAGAGTGCTCGAGTGGGGGAGAGGCAGAGAGAGAGGGAGACAGAATCCGAAGCAGGCTCCAGGCTCTGAGCTGTCAGCACAGAGCCCGATGCGGGGCTCCAACTCACAAACTGTGAGATCATGACCTGAGCCGAAATCAAGAGTCTGTCGCTTAACTGACTGAACCACCCAGGAGCCCCTGGAAGGTGGAGGATTTCTGAAGCACAGCCAACACCGCGGCTCCTGGTGAATCAGTAGATGAGGAAAGGGGTGCACTTTTTAAATAATTTGTTTATTTTTTAATTTACATCCAAGTTAGTTAACATATAGTGCAACAATGATTTCAGGAGTAGATTCCTTAATGCCCCTTACTCCTTTGGCCCATCCCCCCTCCCACAACCCCTCCAGTAACCCTCTGTTTGTTCTCCATATTTAAGAGTCTCTTATGTTTGGTCCCCCTCCCTGTTTTTATATTATTTTTGCTTCTCTTCCTTTATTTTCATCTGTCTTGTCTCTTAAATTCCTCATGTGAGTGAAGTCCTATGATTTTTGTCTTTCTCTGACTAATTTCTCTTAGCATAATACCCTCCAGTTCCATCCACGTAGTTGCAAATGGCAAGATTTCATTCTTTTTGAATGCCAAGTAATACTCCATTGTGTATATCTACCACATCTTCTTTATCCATTCATCCATCGATGGACATTTGGGCTCTTTCCATACTTTGGCTATTGTCGATAGTGCTGCTATAAACATATAAACATTGGGGTGCATGTGTCCCTTTGCAACAGCACACCTGTATTGAAAGGGGTGCACTTTTACTGCAGACTGTGACCTGAAAACCTAGCAGTGTTTTAGAGCATTGTTTCTTGACTTCATGTCCCCCCTTCTCCATAGCAGAAGGCCTCAGACAGGTAGGACCTGTAGGGAGGTGGGACCTATGGCAGGTAGGACCCTATGATGCACTCTGTGTGCCCGCCCTCCAGCCCCCACGTGCCAGCCTTGTCTCACCTGTCACCCTCTTGACACCCCCCTTCCACCTCTTTTCATGATTATAGAAATCTGCCTTTTTTCCTCAACTTTTAGTCCCAGAAGACACTTAACCAAATTGTCAGAAAACACACACGGGACGACCGATGTGACTTTTCAGTGCTGTTGTTTTCTGTGTGTAAATAACTACACACGTGGCAATCTTTGGGACACTGAAAACCACACTTGGCCAGTATCAGAGGGCGTTTTTCAAAACCAGAACTCCGAAGCAACGTCCGCTCTCTTGAGCTGTGTGGGTCAATTCTGGACTTGGGATTGCCACTGCTTGGTGTCCTGGGGCCTGGCCGGCTCACGGAAAAGGAATGTGGTTGGCCCAGGAAGGTTGTCCCCGGACCCCTGCACCTCACGAATCTGTTTTGATCCCGCGGAACGGGCTTAGTTGCTGAAAGCCGGCCGTGGCTGAGGGGGCAGTTTCCTGGTCAACAAACCTGTTGCATACATTTCAGGGACCGTGTTTAATAACAGGAGACTAGATTTTAACTCAGTACTTGCCAGCTGAACTAGGAGACCACACCAATGCTGTGATGGAATAAATCACCCTAATGTGACAGCAACAGAAATTGTAGAGCATCTTAATTTTACAAACTATAATACCTGCCATTTGTTAAGTTACTGAATATTGTTCCCTTGCCCTCCAGACTCGGAGAATCTACGGTGAATCACGTCAGTCATTTGGGTGGACAGGCTGATACCACTGCCACTTTGCGACGAGGGGACTTTAAAAAAAAATTTTTTTTTTAATGTTTATGTATATTTGAGACAGACAGAGACAGAGCATGAACAGGGGAGGGTCAGAGAGAGGGAGACACAGAATCTGAAACAGGCTCCGGGCTCTGAGCTGTCAGTACAGAGCCCGATGCGGGGCTCGAACTCACAGATCGTGAGATCATGACCTGAGCTGAAGTCGGACGCTCAACCGACTGAACCACCCAGGCGCCCCAATGACGAGGGGACTTTTGTCCTCAGGTGTAATCGAATTATCCTGAACTTCAGGTTCCTCTTCCTCACCGAGTAGTTAACTCTTTTTAGACACCTTTACCCACCTCCAGCGTGGTCCACACATCACGTCTTGTACTGAATGCAGACTCAGGCCGAGTCTCACTTCCTGGTGGGCTCTGGGGCAACAATCTTCTCTGACTGGGTCACCTCGACCCTGTGTCGCGGGTTTTTGCCCCGGAAACCCTACGATTCTCCCAACTTTTCTTGTCTGTTGTCTGGGGGCGCATGGCCCCGGGGGTCACTGTTCTGATTTCTCTAGATAGTGACACCGACAGTAAGAGGTGAGAAAACAGTTTCAAAGGAAAGTAGGATTTCTGTGCTTGTGGACAGAAAGAGGGTTTAGAACTCGGTCCCATCCCCTCAGGTCACGCGTGAAAACTAAGATCTTCGGCTGGTGTTTCAACTCAGCGCTTGGAGGGACCCCCGACTCTCAGCCTGACGCCATACCTACAGTGCCATACTGTTTCGTTCTTTTCTTTGTCCAAACTAAATGTACTTAATTCCTACTTGTCTTAAAACATAGCACTGCAGCCCCACGTGTAAAAAGAGGGGAAAGAGAAATCCAAGCAATAAACCCTGTCCAGCTTCCTCTCCTTGGGCTCCGTCTGTCCATTCGACAGCCCGATTAACATCTCCTCCCGGGCACCCCCAGAGTGCACACAACACAGTGAGGCTAAAACCAGACTCCACAGCTCCTCCCCCCAAGCCCGGTCTCTGAGGTCAGAGCTTCCCCAGCTCAGGCCACGGTCCCACCCCTCCATCCATTCCGTTCAGGCCAGGGGTCACCTTGTCACTTTGCTCTCCCTCACTTCACCCTGCGTGTCGGACAGTTGCCAGCCTCTTCTCTCCACGTCCACCACTGGGTCCTCAGTCCCGGCCACCATCTTGGTTCAAGTGGACTCATGTTGCGTCCTCCAGGTTGGTCTCGTGGATCCCTCCAGTCACGCCTCCTTCCAACCCATCCTCCACTTTGCACCCAGAGTAATTTTTTTTTTTTTTAACATTTTTTTTCAACGTTTTTTTTTTTATTTATTTTTGGGACAGAGAGAGACAGAGCATGAACGGGGGAGGGGCAGAGAGAGAGGGAGACACAGAATCGGAAACAGTCTCCAGGCTCCGAGCCATCAGCCCAGAGCCCGACGCGGGGCTCGAACTCACGGAGCGCGAGATCGTGACCTGGCTGAAGTCGGACGCTTAACCGACTGCGCCACCCAGGCGCCCCCAGAGTAATTTTTTTTTAAAGCAGATCTTGGGGCCCCTGGGTGGCTCAGTCGGCTAAGTGTCCGACTCAGCTCAGGTCATGATCTCATGGTTCATGGGTTCGAGCCCCGTGTGGGGCTCTGTGCTGACAGCACGGATCCTGCTTGGGATTCTCTCTCTCCCTCTCTCTCTTCCCCTCTCCTGCTTGCGCGCTCTCTCTCTCAAAATAAAGAAACTTTAAAAGAACACAAAAAATAAATAAGAAGCGGATCTGAATAGGGAACTCAGAGACCCAGGGGTGCTGAGTGGTTGCCTCTGGGCACCTGCCTTCTTGTCCATGAGTGTGGGCCATTGCAGAGGTCGGACTAGTGACCCCAACTCCAGCTGGGCACCTCAAAATTGCTCTGCTTATCCCCAAAGGCTTGCATGAAGCACTGAAATCTTTTAGAACAAAAGGAATTACTTTTCATTGAATGTTTTGATCCTTTTGGTGTGGTTACTCTGGGTTGGGCTGCCTGGGTTTGAATTTAACCTTCCTCCTTCACTTCCAAAAGTAAGATACTTACCTTCACCTCAGTTTTCTCATCCTGAGAATGGGGTGATAGTGGTTCCCACCTCACAGGGTTATTTTTAAGGTTGTTGAGACAATGTGTGTAAATGACTCAGTAATACGAGTGTTTATGATGATAGTATTTGGGCTATGAATTTCGGCGCGTACTCTGATGGCATATTTATGGCGATCTGTACGCAAATCAAGAAATCCTTTGGGGTGAGTCTTTAGGACTATGCTCCCTCCTTGAATTTTCCCCGGCACTTTTGGTAAAAGGCGAAAGATTTGTTCGATCTGAAGAGAAACCAGAGTATCCCCCGGCACTTTTGGAAAAATCCTTCTATCTGAGGAATTTGTCAAAATCTCAGGGCATGGTAACCTAGATTCAATTCAGAATTCATGAAAATCTAAACAGGTTAAAAAAACGGAGCTGTAAGGTGCCTTAGACATTACCTGTGGTTTGATTACCTCCTTTTTACTGAAGAGAAAGCCAGGTCTAAGGAGGACGGGGTGGCTTCTCTAAGTCCTCTAGGTAGCGGCATCTGCAGGGTCAGAAGCCAGCATTGGAAAACTCATGTCAGTCATTCACTCTTTTGTTTATGCATTCATTGGGCACATATGCTCAGTGCTTTTCACAAGATGTCAGGAATGAGGGTCAAGCCAAGGTTCTTGGCTGTGGGTTTTGCAAACGGCGTTAGCTGGGTAGGGTGAACACACAACACCAAGGAGGTGATTGGGGCATCGGCTCTCTTGACAACTGAAAGAAGAAGCGTTTGTTCGACGCCTTCCTTGTGGACAGATGTCACCACCCATTTCCACAGAAGCTGTCTCAGTGAACCCTCACAAGAAACTTTTGGGGTCCCCATTCTCATCATAATCAACACCCTGGTTTGAGCTGAGGAAACCGAGGTTCCCAGTGACTCAGTGGGGGCTCGGACGTGGCAGAGACCTGGCCCCTCACCCTTCACCAGGGTTGGTGAGTCCTCGCACGGTGCCGAGGGGGAACAGGGCATCCTGAGCCTTCCACAGGGACCCAGGGCTGGCCCCACCCCAAAGCCTGCCCTCTTGTCCTTTTCTTGCACCACCTTCTGAGTGTTGACACATGTCTCTGTCTGTTCCTTCCCGGTCCTATTTCACCTTCAGCAACGTGGTCCTTTGTCATCTGTGGTGTCCCCAAGAACTTCCTGTATAGCTGGGCCCTCTGACCTGTCCTGTCCAGTTCCCTAGGTTTGGGGCGACAGCATGGAGCACAGGGGGTTACTTGTCAACATTGTGCAACTGGTCACACGCCTGTGACGCACTGTGTGCTACTTGCCGCACTGGTGTGCCAGCAACGCGGGCTGTGGGACGGTCTGCCGTCACAGGTTATCCCGGACTCCCAAGTGTCAGGTGGAATGTTTAAAAAAGCGAAATACGGTGCACAAGGTAGAGCAGCTTCCTGACTACGGCCGTGTTTCTCGAAAGCAGACAGCACGCAGTGCCGTCCAGAGTCCTTGGCTCCGCTCCGCCCTGATACACGGGCTGAGAGGGACGGCCTGGCCTTGGCCACGCTGGCGGGCTCACCACACTAGGATCCTGTGGCTCTGTGGTACGTTGAATAATTAACAAGCCCGCTTTACCATAACAGCTGCTGTGCCTTCTCGTTTTAGACATAGATGAGAAGATGTTTCTTCTCCGGGTCTTCCATTTGCAAGTATTTCCTTTCTCATGATTTTTCTTTCAAGAATTAATTTTTGGGACTTGTCATCTCAGGACTGATAGCTTAGCTGTTTCCTGGAGACCGTAACCCTCTCCAGGCTTACAATCCTCTCTGTCCAGGTCCTCGACACGGTGCGTGGTAGAGAGGATACACTGGCAATTGTCTAGTGGGTTTTAAGGTGGTTTCCTGAGGGACATGTTCAGGCAGAGCAGTGAGCTGGACCAGGGGAGTTAAGTGAGCCTCAAGGTCCCTTCAAACACCAACTCCTGAAGCCTCTTTTCTTTTTTTAAAAAAAATTTTTGTTTTTTTAACATTTATTTATTTTTGAGACAGAGAGAGACAGAGCATGAACGGGAGAGGGTCAGAGAGAGGGAGACACAGAATCTGAAACAGGCTCCAGGCTCCGAGCTGTCAGCACAGAGCCCGACGCAGGGCTCGAACTCACGGACCGCGAGATCATGACCTGAGCCGAAGTCGGCCGCTTAACTGACTGAGCCACCCAGGTGCCCCCTGAAGCCTCTTTTCTAGATTGTTATAGCCACTGATTTTTACTTATGTTCGGTCCTACAGGATTCAAAAGTCTGTATGTGAACATTAGGGAACTTTGTCACGGGCTGAGATGTATTTGAAATAAACTCTCAATAATGTCTCTGGGTTATGAAATGCGCTTACCTTCTCTGTTGTGTTTTGTTTTTTGCTGGATTATTTATTTCTACTGAGAGAGTGACAGCAAGCAGGGGAGAGGAAGAGAGAGGGGGAGAGAGAGAATCCCAAGCAGAGGGCTCAAACCCATGAACTGTGACATCAGGGCCTGAGCCGAGGTCAAGAGCCGGACGCTCAACCGACTGAGCCCCCCAGGTACCCCTACCTTCTCTGTTTTGAATATAGGTGGAAAGATTTGTAGCTTGTGGCCACTGGGAACCTGGAAGGAGGAACTCCTCTTGATTTTCCTTCTTTTCACGTAGGTGTACAGGAAAGGACCCCTTCCTCTCGGATTGGCCCTATCACTGAGCGGTGAAGCTGTCCACCCCAGTGTGGGGCCGAGAGCCATGAAAGGGCCAGCTGAGCACACGAGAGGAGGAAGCAGGAATGATGCCAATTGGAATACTGGCAAACAAAAACATTAGATTTTAATTAAAGAAAACTCCTTCCTTATCAGACGTGATCAATTTGAAAAATACTCCTTTTAAAAAAATGTTAATTAATTTATTTTTGAGACCGAGAGAGAGCGTGAGTGGGGAGAGGCAGAGAAAGAATCCCAAGCAGGATCTACGCTGTCCGCGCAGAGCCTGATGTGGGGTTGGAACTCACCGAGTCGTGAGATGGTGACCTGAGCGGGAACCAAGAGTTGGACGCTTAACCGACTGAGCCACCCAGGTGCCCCCAGACGTGGTCAACTTTAAGTATCCGTGGACAAGTTACTTTCATAGCCAGATGTAGTTTTGGGATCCCATTGTTTTGCATTATCTCTTCTACCTCCATTCTCTGGTTTGAGAAATGATTGCCTGAGGCGTAGACAGCTGGTGTGGCATCTCCACAGCCTGGCCCGGGGCTCCTGTCACACACACGCTCCTGGGAAGTCAATGCCAGGTCATTTGTCTCAAGGGACCAGTCTCTTGGGTCCCAAAGAGATAAACCAAAGAAGTAATGAGACCCTTTGTTAAGTTCTG
Organism: Herpailurus yagouaroundi; assembly: GCF_014898765.1. Lineage (NCBI taxonomy): Eukaryota > Metazoa > Chordata > Mammalia > Carnivora > Felidae > Herpailurus > Herpailurus yagouaroundi. The sequence continues at coordinate 6,158,782 of NW_024412403.1, read as the reverse complement.
CTTCGGGAAATGTCAGGTGGAGGGAGAACTTACTTATTTTACACCTGATCATACGAGACGTCAAGGAAAATCCACTATGACTGGAAATTACTTAATGTTAACTGAGGAGACTTTGTGGTCAAAGTTTGTTCTTCCTAAACGACAAGAAATAAAAGTGAATTTGTATGTTACTGAATGATATTGGAAAATGTCTCTCTGTATTTTAAGGGATGTACTAGACTCTTATGTCAGTTTTTGGAAGTGGGCGTATGTGTTTATTTATGATTTACTAATTATCTTTAATAAAAAAGCAACCATTAAAATGGCAGAATGCACTTACGTGGCTAGTTCTAAGTTGTAGATACGTGTGATAAACTTGTCCTCCTCCTGAAAAGTCAACCATCCGAGGTCTAAACTGGACAATTTTTTTTCCTCCATTAAAGCTTTCTATATTTATTTTGTGTTAGGAATTTTTAAAAACATTTTTAATGTTTATTTATTTTTGAGAAAGGGAAAGAGACAGCGTGTGAGTGGGGAAGGGGCAGAGAGAGAGGGAGGCACAGAATCCAAAGCAGGCTCCAGGCTCTGAGCCGTCAGCACAAAGCCTGACGCAGGGCTTGAACTCACGAACTGTGAGATCATGACCTGAGCCGAAGTTGGACGCTTAACCGACTGATCCACCCAGGTGCCCTGTGTTTGGGAAAAGTTTTTAAATTTTATTTATTTATTTTTGAGAGAGAGAGAGAGCACAAGCAGGGAATGGGAAGAGAGAGAGAGAGAGAGAGAGCAGGGGAGGCCCAGAGAGAGACAGAGCGAGAGCCGGGGAGGGGCAGAGAGAGAGGGAGAGAGAATCCCAAGCAGGCTCCGTGCAGTCAGCGCGGACAGAGCCCGACGTGGGGCTCGATCCCATGAACCATGAGATCATGACCTGAACTGAAACCAAGAGTCGGACGCTTAACCAACTGAGCTACCAGGCGCCCCGTTGGGGAAAATACTTTTGAAATTCGACTTTGATTTTAGAAAAATATGCTGAACAACATTGACGTGCTTATCTTTGTAAGAGATGGGGATTTCTTATTTCCCTTGGATTTTAGAAGCAAAAAACACCCTGGGGCCCTGACTCTTGGCGGGTCTTTAGGGGGACAGTGTCTGGGTGGGTGTGGAGGGGTGAGGCATCGTGTCGGGAGCTCTAAGCCCAGAGCGTGAGGAGACAGCCGTCCTTCAGAATTATCTTCCTCTCCGGTATATTTACATGTTTTGAAAGCTGTCATTCAAGTGTAAGAAGTGAGGACTTGTGAATTGACACGAATTAACTTGTCTCTGGGTTACGCACTGGCCCCTGGGGCTTTCAGTGCCGTTTAAATGGAAATAAAACGCAACCAATGTGCTTTTCTTGGACTTTTGGCTTGCGTTTGCCACAATTCTTGTGCTACCGCACACTTGGAAATCACTGTCCACCCCTCCTCCTTGCAGCCCATCTCGGACACAAAGCGGAAGCTGGAGGGGACAGGGGGCCTGGGGGGGCTGGGGATGCGCAGGGAAGGGGATGCCTTCAGAGGATGCGTGAACCGCTCTTCCCTGTCCCCTGTCCCCTAGCCGGGCCGCTCTCCCGCCAGTGACACTCACTCGCTCATCACACCCCGCCCCCATCTGCACCTCCGCTTGCTCCCTGCCTTCCAGAACGTTCCCACAGCACACACACATGCGCTCACTTCCCACTCAGAGACAACTTTCTAGACCTCCCTCTTTTTCCAGTACTGCCCCCTTTCTTTACTTTTCTTTTTAAGAATATAAAAACCTCTCCAAAGAACAGCCTTCTGGCCACCACCAGCTCCCTATTCCCCGGTCCCCTACCCGAGGGGGGGGGGGGGGGTGGTGGCAGAGGCCTCACCCCCTCCTCCTGGCTAGCACCTGCACCTGATACCGCTGGACCCACCCTCCTCCCGTGGGCTGCCTCCCCGGGCTCCTGGGACCCCACAGCCTGCAGATTCTCCTCTCTGCGGCTTCTCTCTGGGCCCCCTTTCCCTGGGTCCTTCCCTGGGTCCTCCTCCTCGTCCAGCCTCACCCTCCAGCATTTGGGGAGCTGCAGGGCTGAGACTTCAGACCTCTTCCCCTTCTTTCCACTGACGCCTGCCCTCAGTCCCAGGAGCCCTGTCTGCTTGTGCTGCAATAACAATAGTATCAGACCGGGGGGCTATGAGAAAATCCATTTCTCATAGCGCTGGAGGCTGGAGGCTGGTCCAGGATCAAGGTGGTTCTTGGTGAGGCACGATTCCTGGTTATGTTTTTATACGGTGGGAAGAAAGAGCTCATTTCTCTGGTGTTTCTTCTTCTTTTTAAAAAAATGTTTATTTTTGAGAGAGAGAATCTGAAGCAGGCTCCGTGCTGACAGCAGAGAGCCCGACGTGGGGCTCAAACCCGTGAACCATGAGCCGAAATCAGACACTCAACCTCCTGAGCCACCCAGGTGCCCCCCTGGTGTCTCTTCTTATAAGGACACCGATCCTCTCGCGAGGGCTCCATATAAACTTAATTACCCCCTGAAGGACCACTTTCTGATACCATTGCATTGGGGGTTAGGGCTTCGGCGTAAGAATTTGGAGCAGGGCGAGGAGGATGTGGGGGTGGTGGGTGGGGACAGACACAGACATTCAGTCCACAGCAAAGTCATACAGCTAGAAACCAATCCTGGAGTTCTAACTCGAATTCCGTTGCCTAAAGCTTAGAATTCAATCAGAGCTAACGGTATATGTCTTAAAGGAGGCATGGTGTGATTCTACGCTTAGTTTTCCAATATTTACGGAGTGACAATTGCTACACATTTATCACATTTGTGTTGAATGTTTTTCATGTGCCAGGGTTCCTGCCCGCATGGAATTTCCTTCCCTTCCCTTCCCTTCCCTTCCCTTCCCTTCCCTTCCCTTTTCTTCTCTTTTCTTTTCTTTGTTTCTTTATTTACTTTGAGAGAAAGAGAGTGAGCAGGGAGAGGGGCAGAGAGAGGGAGACAGAGAATCCCAAGCAGACCCCACACTGTTAGCGCCAAGTCCAATTCAAGGGCTCAAACTTACGAACTGTGTGTCTGAAATCAAAAGCTGGACATTTAACTGACTGAGCCACCCAGGCACCTTGGAACTTATTTTCTATTCAAGAAAGCGATGGTAGACAGGCTTGCAGAATGCCATGTACTAAGGGCTTTGATCAGTTTCATGCTAAGTGCAGGGGGTGCACGCAGAGAGGGCGCTTCATGTATTCTGTGGGGACAGGGAAAGCTCTCCAGACAAAGTGAAATGTAACCTAAAACATACATAAGACTTAGTCACGTGGGAGGAAGAGGAGGGTTCCTGGGAGAAACACTGGGGAGAGGCTGAATGTGAGCGGGAGCAGGGTGCGTTGGGAGGGAAATACTGTTCAGTGCACCAGAAGCAGAGTGCAGAGGGACAACGCCAAGAATAAGACTAGCCATGACCCTCAGTTTGTTCTCTGGAGGGGGGGGGCGGGGGTGTAGGAGAGGGGAAAACAAGTGATGGGCATTGAGGAGGGCACTTGTTGGGATGGGCACTGGCTGTTGTATGGAAGTAACGAACCATGGGAATCTATACCCAAAACCAAGAGCGCATTGTACACGTATGTTAGCCAATTTGACAATAAATTAGGTTGAAAAAAAAAATAAAACAAAAAACAAAAATTAAAACAAAACAACAACAAAAGACTTGCCGTGGACTTCATGCCTCTGTCTGCCCCAAATTCATACGTTAAATCCTCACCTGCAGTGTGATGGTATTTGGAGGTGGGATTTGGGAGGTGATGAGGTTGTGAAGGGGGACGGAGCCCTCATGAACGGGATTACTGCCTTACAAGAAGCGCAGTGCACAGGATGATCCTTCTCTCCCTGCCATGTGAGGACACGGCAAGAAAGCCCAGAAGGCATCTGTCTGAAAACCGGGAGGAGGGCTCTCGCCAGGAACCAAATTGGCCAGCGCCTTGTTTTTGGGCTTCCAGCCTCTAGAACAGTGAGAGCTAAATGTATGTTGTTTGAGTCCCCCAGTCTGTGGTGTTTTGTTACAGTAGCCCGAGCTGCCTAAGACAGACTAGATAATTTAGATCCAGATGATGGATGGCTGTGTAGGATTCTGAAACGGTCAAGATTCTGAAACGGTCTCCCAGGATTCCCTGCTCTGGTCCCCACCACTGTGAACATGATGAAGCATCGTGGCCATGGTTTTAGCGATTATGTTACCTTACACGGCCAATGGGATATTGCAGGTGTAATTAAGGTTACCAAGCAGTTGGCTTGGAGTTCATGAAAAGGAAGATTATCTGGGTGAGTCCAGTCTAATCACAGCCCTTCAAACTCAGAGTTTTTTCTGGATGGTGATGGACGGAGAAGTGCTAGAGATGCCATGTTTGGGAAGGAGGCAACATGCTGCTGCTGGCTGAATGTCGGAGAGGCCGTATGTCAGGGAACGTGGGAGTCTTCCCCTGACGGTCCACACGGAAGAGGGACTCTGGTCCTACAGCTTCCGTGAACCACATCTGCCAATAACCTGGATGAACTTGGAAGTGGATGCTTCCCCAAAGCTGCCAGGTAAATGCCCATCCCAGCCGGTACCTTGTGACGGCGTGAGGCTGCTCAGCAGAGCCCTGGCCAGAACCACGAGGCACTAAGTAGTCTGTGCTGGGCTTACATAGTGATAGAAAGCTAATGTTCAAGCCAAGTTAGACAGTTAGACTTTATCTGAGGCAGAAGAAGATAATACCCCTTGAAAGTCCAAATACATCCAGCAGGAGTTTCAGGAGGACCAAAGGAATGGAAGAAAGGCAGTCTTCAAAGGCTGTCCTCAGATATATAAGAAGAACCAGAAGAAGATTGTTAAAAAGTAGATTAGGGATCACAAAGGGTTTCTTGGAAATTAACAATATGACAGCAGAGAAGGGGACGTGTGGTCAGAGGCCGAAGATAAATGTAAGGAAATATCCTAGTAAATGAAGCAATGGAACAAAGGTGAAAGAGGAGAGAACAGACCATAAATGAGAGGGTGGGTCATCCTAAAATAGGAGGTGCAGAGAGGCCATGAGAGAGAAGGGGAAGTGGGGGAGGAGAGACCTGTTAAGAGGTTATTCAAGAACAATATCCAGAATTGAAGGACACACACCTCCGAATTTTGTGGGCCCACCAAGTGCTCGCCATACTGGACGACAACAGTCGCACACACCAACCACAGGACATTTGAAAATGTCCAAAGAGAGGATCCTAAAAGCTTTGGAGGGAAAGGTAACGGGTTTCAGAATTGCGTTGGGTTTCTCAGTATCAGGACCAGTAGCTAGGAGGGAAGTTTTCTTTTGGGGATTATTGTTTCCAACCTAGACTTTTTTTTTTTTTTCTTTTTTAACTTGGCCAAACTACCCGTTAAGTGTAAAAGCAGAAGAAAGACATTTTTAAACGTGGAAGAGGGAAATAGAAGCATTTTTGTCAAAAACTAAGATTTTACTATGAATGCATCGAAAGGAAAAAAAAGTCACTGCAAAATGGACATCAACAAAAAGAAAATTAAACCCAGAAAAATGAATACCATTCATAACTCATGCGAACTGACATTTGTGAAGACTTACACAGACAAAGGGAGAAGTAAGTCTCTCTCGCACATGGGTGGAAGGAGCACCGATAGCAGTAATGACCTAGCTGAGGCCATGGGATAAATGTTAGCACACACCAAAGAATGATTATTATATGGACCACATTTTCTGACCACAGTGAAATACAGAAAGAAAGAAATATGTAAAAAACACCCACTCGAAACACCACTCTTCCTTCCTATTATGTGTTTGGAGACTGAAAAATGTATCTCTAAAGAATTCATGCGTCGAAGAGGTCAAACGGATATCACACATATACAAGAGTGAATAAAAATGTATTTAATCTATTAAAACTTGTGGGATGCGAGTAGGGTTACGGTGTAGGCTATGTGTGTCCAAGGGGCCCTGGGCAGGGCTGAAGCTTCGTCATCAAGTGCTCCCCATGCAATGGTGTCTGCCCGGGTGAAGGGTAACTTTTCCTCTTCCAAATCAGAGCTCCACCACTGACCAAGCTGTGCACCCAGCAAACTGAGTCCACCCTAAGAGAATACCTTTTGAAACTTCGCACACAGGGGCTTCATGGGCTAATAGAGGCCTGGATGAACCTGAAACGGGACTAAGAAGGAAAATTGTAACCCCAGAAGCATATCTTTTGAGGGGCTGAGAAAGACCTATTCACGTCATACAAAAATAACAACAGAAGAATTGAAAAAAAAAAGCAGTAATAATAAAATAACAATGGTAACAGCAGAAAGTAACAAAATTACAATTATACAGATAAGTACTAAACAGGGAATAACAATACCCAAACACATTGGAAGTACTTTTATAAAGAGGTATATTTTGGGTATAAATGATTAAGGAAAGGAGAGGGAAGCGGCAGACATTAGGAATTTTATTTTTTGCAGCAAAGCATCTTATTTATTTATTTTTTATTTTTTATTTTTATTTTTTCAACGTTTATTCATTTTTGGGACAGAGAGAGACAGAGCATGAACGGGGGAGGGGCAGAGAGAGAGGGAGACACAGAATCGGAAACAGGCTCCAGGCTCCGAGCCATCAGCCCAGAGCCTGACGCGGGGCTCGAACTCACGGACCGCGAGATCGTGACCTGGCTGAAGTCGGACGCTTAACCGACTGCGCCACCCAGGCGCCCCTGCAAAGTATCTTTTTAAAAAAATTTTTATTTATTTTTGAGAGAGAGAGACAGAGTGTGAGCAGGGGAGGAGCAGAGAGAGGGGGAGACACAGAATCCGAAGCAGGCATCAGGTTCTGAACTGTCAGCACAGAGCCCGATGCAGGGCTCGAACCCACGAACCGTGAGATCATGCCCTGAGCTGAAGTTGGATGTTTAACCGACTTGAGCCACCCAGGCGCACCGACATATTAGGAATTTTAAAGAGGAAATCCGTCTATAGATTGAGTAGAAAATGTAAAATTGAAAGAGAAAGAGTGAGCCAAAATATTTGAAAACATCTAAGAACTGAGACAATTTTCTAGGAAAACAATTGCCAAGAAGAAATGGAATTTATGTCCATTGGTAAACATATGACTCAATTATAAAAACTGTATCAGTGGTCAATCATAGGGCCATCTCATCAAGCACTTATGGGAAATCGTTTATCTTCCAAGATTCAACAACTCTTATTGTGTAAATTTTTCCAGAAAGTAGAAAAAGGGGACATCATTTTCCAATGGGCATTAAGAGGCTAATGTGACCTTCATGCTAAAACTTGATAGGCACAGTAAAAGAAAGGAAAATTATAGACCAGTCTCACCTGTGAAAATAGATGTAAAAAACAATAAAAAAAACCAATACTAAAATGAATGTGAAATACATTAAAAATATGAGAGTACTTGGGGATGCAAGCTGGTACAGCCACTCTGGAAAACAGTATGGAGGTTCCTCAAAAAACTAAAAA
>NW_024412403.1:6126930-6151207 GCF_014898765.1 Herpailurus yagouaroundi | reverse complement strand
ACTCGGTAATCAAAAAGAATGAAACTTTGCCATTTGCGACTACGTGGATGGAACTGGAGGGTATTATGCTGAGCGAAATTAGTCAGAGAAAGACAAAAATCATAGGACTTCACTCATATGAGGACTTTAAGAGACAAAACAGATGAACATAAGGGAAGGGAAGCAAAAATAATACAAAAACAGGGAGGGGACAAAACAGAAGAGACTCCTAAATATGGAGAACAAACTGAAGGTTACTGGAGGGGTTGTGGGAGGGGGGATGGGCTAAATGGGGGAGGGGCACTAAGGAATCTACTCCCGAAATCATTGTTGCACCATATGCTAATTTGGATGTAAATTAAAAAAATAAAAAATAAAATTAAAAAAATATGAGAGTACTGTTTCATATTAGAAAATTTGTTGGTGTAATGTGCGCTGACGGGATGTATTGGGATGTAAGTTTGACCCTTGGAACAGAAAGATCTAAAATAATAGCAACTTTAACCAGATAGAATGTTGTGCCTCACGTGAAACTGTAGGCAGATGGCCCGAAGCTGGAGTGGTGACTCATGATGAATGGTGACACACACTCACTGCTTGCCTTGTGCCCTTCAACACGTGGCTTCCGTCTTGTCACCCAGATGGCTGATTCAGCTGCTCTCCTCATGATATGTCTCAGCTAGCAAGAAGGGAAAAATGGTCAAGCAAAGAGCATGCCCCCCCCCCCCCCATTCTCCCTCCCCTGCACCTTACAGGACGAGAGGTGAAAATTGCACACACTTCTCCAAATCACAGCTCGTTAGCTGGAACGTAGTCACACGGCCACATCTCGCTGCAAGAGATTTTGGGAAAGTCACGAGTGGCAATGTGTGTCCTTAACTTTACTACTATGGAAGAAAAAGAACAGGTAATGGGGAAAAACTAGCTGCCTCTGCCTCAAAAGAAAATAAAATCCTCTCATTAAGTGCAGATAAAGCTTTTAATAAAATTAAAAACCTTTTGTATTAGTTGGCATTCTCCAGAGGAACAGACCAGTATATATTTCTACCCAAATCTATACATTAATAGAATGCACACATGCATTTGTACACACACACACACACACACACACACACAGATTTATTTCAAGCAATTGGCTTACATGATCGCACAGGCTGGAAAGTCTGAAATCTGTAGGGCAGACTGGCAGGCTGGAAACTCTCAGGCGGGAGCCGATGTGTCAGTCATGAAACAATTTCTTCTCCCCCAGGAAACCTCAGTGTTGCTCTTAAGGCCTTCAACTGATTGGATGAGACCACCCACATTATTGAGAGTAATCTACTTTACTTAAAGTCAACTGACTGTAGGTGTTAACCACATCTAAAAAATTTCACCACAGGAGCGCCTGGGTGGCTCAGTAGGTTAAGTGTCCAAATTCAGCTCAGGTCATGATGTTGCGGTTCGTGGGTTTGAGCCCCATATCGAGATCTGTGCTGACAGCTCAAAACCTGGAGCCTGCTTCAGATTCCGTGTCTCCCTTTCCTTCTGCCCCTCCCCTACTCACACTCTGTCTCATTGTGTCTCAAAAATAAATAAATGTGGGGCGCCTGGGTGGCGCAGTCGGTTAAGTGTCCGACTTCAGCCAGGTCACGATCTCGCGGTCCGTGAGTTCGAGCCCCGCGTCAGGCTCTGGGCTGATGGCTCGGAGCCTGGAGCCTGTTTCCGATTCTGTGTCTCCCTCTCTCTCTGCCCCTCCCCCGTTCATGCTCTGTCTCTCTCTGTCCCCAAAAAAATAAATAAACGTTGAAAAAAAAATTAAAAAAAAAATAAAAATAAATGTTAAAAAAAGATACATGGCCACAGCCACACCTCAATTCATGTTTGATTGGATAACTGGAGATTCTAACCTAGTTACACTGACATATCAAACTAACAATTAAAACCCTCATTCCAAAAAAAAAAAAACCGCAGCAAATTAGGATTTGAAAGGTGATTTTCTTAACCTGATAAAGAGAATTGTAGTGCATATGGGTATCTTTTAACCAATATTTGTGCACAGTTCTAGGCTGTCCAACATCTGATCTCCTTTCTACATTTGGGAAATTCACTTTTCTCTGAGTCTCATTGAGAGTCTAGTCCCATATCCTATTCTAGAAGCCCCAAAGGCCAGATTCTGCCTGTGTATTCCACTCCCACCCCACCCCACCCCCTCCACTCTGTGACTTAAACCTAGACAACTGGATGCTCTACCAGTGGCCCGGATTGGAAATGAGTATCACAAAGAATCGGGTCAGGTGCAGAAGCATCTGGCCAGAACCCTCAGTAGGCTATTCTTGGAACACTCCCCTGTGCCCTGGGCTTCCACATAGCTTCCCTTAGTTCATGTCCATTTTCTCAGCTCGCTTTCTCCAGCCTTCTCATTGATTATGTTAGGAACCTGATATCTCTTTGTTGTTGTTGCTTTTGTGATAAGTTTAGCCTGAGTCAGCTTCTGCTGTTGGTAACCATAAACCCTAATTGGTACCTACAGAAAGCTTACAGCAAAACTCAAACTTAATGGTGAAATGTTAGAAGAACTACCTTTTAGGGCATGTTTCTGATCCAGAGAAATTATCGCTCTCCAGGGGACACTTGGCAATACCTGGAGATAGTTGTCATTGTCACAACCTGCAGGGACAGGTGCTATGTTATGGCATCTAGCATTTAGTGAGCAGAGGGCCGGGATTCTGCTAAACATCCTACATAATGTCAATAGCGCTGAGATTAAACAGTCCTGCTTTACAGCAGGAAATAGGATGAGGAGGCTTGCTTTTACTATTTCTTTTCAGAATCTAAAAAGCACAATGAAGTAAGTGAAAAAGAGTTAAGGACTGAAATGGAATTAATAAAATGTTTACTATTTGCAGGTGATATGATTGAATATTGAAGATAATATTCGGAAACACTAGTACAGCCATAAATAGCTTATCAAGGTTGCTGGATATGGAACCAATATACATAAGTCAATAACACATCAACAACTACTTAAAAAATAATAATAACCATCTGGGTTATTTTTGCAACTTCTTGTGAGTCTATCACAATTCCAAAATAAAAAGTTGTTAAAAGATAAGTATTTAAGAAGATCCTTTGGCAACAGCAACAAAATCCATATCGTTTAAGAATAATTTAACAAGGGGTGTCTGGGTGGCTCAGTCGGTTAAGAGTCTGACTCTTGATGGCAGCTCAGGTCACAATGTCACAGTTCGTGGGACCAAGCCCTGAGTCAGGCTCTGTGCTGACAGCACAGAGCCTGCTTGGGATTCTCTCTCCCTCTCTCTCTCTGCCCCTTTCCCCCATCTCTCTCTGTTTCTCTCTCAAAATAAATAAACATTTGAAAAAAAAAAGAATAATTTAACAAAACTATGTAAGAACTTTGTGAAGAAGATGATACATCTTTTTTTTAAAGTTTATTTATTTATTTTGAGAGACACAGAGACAGCGGGAGTGGGGAAGGGGCAGACAGGGAGAGAGAGAATCCCAGGCAGGCTCAGAGCCTGATGTGGGGCTTGAACTCATGAAACTGCGAGATCATGACTAAGCTGAAACTGAGAGTCAGTCGTTTAGCTGACTGAGCTACCCAGGCATCTCAGAAAATTATACACCTTAATTGAAAAATAAGATAAGAATTGCATGAATGGAGAGTCATATCATATTCATGTTTGGAAAAACCCTAAGTTGTAGGATGTCACCTCTCCTAAAATTCATTCATCACATTCAACGTAATAACCACAACCATAGCGATTTAAATTTTGTTTTAAATGTTTATTTATTACTGAGAGACAGAGAGAGACAGAGCACCAGCAGGGGTGGGACAGAGAGAGAGGGAGACACAGAATCTGAAGCAGGCTCCAGGCTCTGAGCTGTCAGCACGGAGCCTGATGTGGAGCTCGAACTCACAAACCAAAGGATCATGATCTGAGCCAAAGTTGGACGCTTAACCGACTGAGCCACCCAGGTGCCCCCACAACCATAGTGATTTAAAACAATGTACGTTTATTATCGTATGGTTCTGTAGGTCAGACGTCCAACATGAGTCTCGCGGGGCTCAGATCATGGTGCCTGCTGGGCAGACTGCATTTTCCTCTGGAGGTTCTAGGGGAGAATCTGTTTTCTTGCCTTTTCATCTTCTAGAAACTGCCTCTATTCCTCGGCTTGTGACCCTCTTCCTTCATTCATCTTCAAATCCTCAGGGGCAGGTTGAATCCTTCTCATGCTGCCATCTTTCTGGGTGTCACCAGCCAGGAAATGTTTTCTACTTTTAAGGACCCTTGTGATGACATTGGATTTACTGGGTTAATCCAGGATAATCTCCCCATCTCTAGCTCAACTGATTAGCAGCCTTAATTCCCCTTTGCTGTGTAACCTACCATATTCATGGGAACCATTTTTGGGAGACATTATTTTGCCTCCCACACAGTGTATGTTAGACATTTTCCATAATGAAAAGTAAAGAAGCAAAAAACACCTGAGAATAATTGCCCCTCTTTGTATCTTTAGACTGTGTTTATATGTCAGCAGTATGAGCAGTTAGGTTTGGAGCAAAACCAGAATTTGCATTTGAACATGGTCCCTGTTTGTGAGGATTCTTTTTTTTCTCGCCTAACGTATTATACCAAGGAGGAAAATGTAGATATTGTAATGTCATTACTGTGTAGGTTGCATCTAAATCATTACACAGAAAGAGGAACCATTTCACTGTGATGCCACAGGTACAGTTTGGTTTGGCCAATTTATTGTCTTACTTTTTTTTTTTTAAATATAATTTATTGTCAAATTGACTAACATACAGTGTGTACAATGCGCTCTTGGTTTTGAGGATAGATTCCCGTGGTTCATCGCTTCCATACAACACCCAGTGCTCATCCCAACAAGTGCCCTCCTCAATGCCTATCACACATTTTCCCCTCTCCCCGCCTCCCCACCGTCTACACTCTTATGGTTTAAGAGTCTCTTATGGTTTGCCTCCCTCTCTCTCTCTGTTTGTAACTATTTGTTTCCCATTCCCTTCCCCCATGGTCTTCTATTAGTTTCTCGAGTTCCACCTATGAGTGAAAACATAGGATATCTTTCCCTGACTGACTTATTTCACTCAGCATAAGACCTTCCAGTCCCATCCACGTTGCTGCAAATGGCAGGATTTCATTCTTTCTCATTGCCACGTAGTATTCCATTGTGTATATAAACCACAATTTCTTTATCCATTCATCAGTAGATGCACATTCAGGCTCTTTCCATAATTTGGCTATTGTTGAAAGCACTGCTATAAACATTGGGGTACACGTGCCCCTATGAATCAGTACTCCTGTATCCTTTGGATAAATTCCTAGTAGTGCTATTGCTGGGTCATAGGGTAGTTCTGTTATTAATTTTTTGAGGAACCTCCACACTGTTTTCCAGAGTGGCTACACCAGTTTGCATTCCCAGCAATAGTGCAAGAGGGTTCCAGTTTCTCCACATCCTCGCCAGCGCCTGTTGTTTCCTGAGTTGTTAATTTTAGCCACTCTGACTGGTGTGAGGTGGTATCTCAGTGTGGTTTTTGATTTGTATTTCCCTGATGATGAGTGATGTTGAGCATCTTTTCATATGTCTGTTGGCCATCTGGATGTCTTCTTTGGAAAAGTATTGTTTTCTTTTCAAAGCAAAACTGTAAGATGGTGAGTTATAAAAAAAGAAACTAACTGAGGGTGGGGGGCACCTGGATGGCTCAGTCAGTTAAGCGTCCGACTCAGGTCATAATCTCATGGTTTGTGAGTTTGAGCCCCGAGTCGGGCTCTGTGCTGACAGGGTGGAGCCTGCTTGAGATTCTCTCCCTTTGCCTCTCTGTCTCTCTGTCTGTCTCTCTCTCTCTGTGCCTCTCCCTCTCTGTGCCCATGCCCTCTCAAAATAAATAAACGTTAAAAAAAAAAAAAAAAAAAAGCTAACTGGTAGAGAAAAATGAGCTAAAAATAGCACTTTACCATTATAAGGCACTTTCAACACAATCATATTTAATTTCACAACAGCCTTTGAGTCAGGCAGAACAAGTGTATTTTTTCCCTTTTGCATTTGAAGAAGTTAACTGGGACTCAGCAGGATCATGACTTGCTTGACTATATGAAGCCAGTGACATTTCTGTGTATTTTGTTCATTCATCATAACATATCCCCTCCTGAGGAATAAGCTCTTCTAAGTGTATCATTAAGAGCTGGGTGCTGAAGAATCCATAGAAATCGGTAGCTCTGAAATCGGAATATTGAATCGCAGTGGAAGATTAGCAGTATCATTTCTACTTTGAAATTTACATGAGTTTTCCTACAGGCACACTTTGAAAAATCAATTACTTTTACCAAAGTGATACACGTGCCTAGAGGGAAAGGTCACTGGTGTTAATCAGCTTTAAGGAATGAAAATAGCAGATTTTTGTCCTAGCCCTCCCTCCCCCAGACTTGATCTCCTTTGCTATTTCTCTGGGCATTTATGTCTACATTTCTAGATGATATGCTTATTATACTGTGTGTCCTGTGTTGCTTCAGACATTTTCTGTTGACTTCCTAGTACCACAGGTGAGGATTTGGCCACCTTGCCTCTCCTGCCACTACTCATCTCCTTCATTTTCTCATTATAGCACAATGTCTGCTAAATCTTCATTCACTATTTTATTACATATGACCATGTAAATATCATGTATATATATATATCGTGTGTATACATCATGTGTATACATATGTATACATGAGTATGTGTTATATGTATGTATATACACATGATTTATATATATATGATATTTTGTATGATTTTTATATATATGATCTTTCGTATGATATGTATGTGTGTGTGTATATATATATATATGATCTTTTGTACTATGATTTTTAGAAACCATTTGTAGAGGGGCTTGGTTGGCTCAGTCGGTGAAGTGTGCAGCTCATGATCTCAGGGTTATGAGTTCGGGCCCTTACTTAGGTGTAGAGATTACCTAAAAAATTTAAATCTTAAAAAAAAAATTGTAGACACTGTTTTATAAAACTTAAAAAAAAGACATTAAAAAACAGAGAACATGGCAAACACGGAGAATTTAAACTACCCCCACGTTTGCCACATTTTACCTTATATTTAACATTGTTTGAGCCATGTGAGTAATTTGTTCAGTGAAATACAGTGATTTCAGCATTGAGGGGGTTACTATATTTTATAGGCTCAAATATAATGACCATAATTGCATGATAATAATGGAATCTCATAATCTTGTTACCTCACAGCTTTTTTTTTTAAACAAAAGAAAATGTGGAAATTTTAGTGGAAAAGTGTACCTTTAAACCAAATTTTGGCCATCAAAGGTTGCAGTAAATTGGTTTTGAAACAGTCTTCCCACATACTGAAGTTCTCACTACTCATCATTCCTATTCCCAACACCACCCAAAACCATCTCCATGGTAATCAGTGTACTTTTACGTGGCTCATCTTGGATTTTCACCGTTCAACCCAATAGCAAGTATGTACAAAAGTCGGTCTCTCAATGAACAGTGCAAAACAAGAAACATGGCCTTGGTCAAGGATTCACTGCAACACCCACAGTATATTAGACAAACCTGAGTTAAATGAGACTATGAGGGGGAAATGGCTAAATCTATATGTTTTGTGGTAGCTTTTTGATTATAAAAAGCCCTTCGCCTTGACCTTCGGCATGAGAACACTTTGAATTATGCAGATATTAGTTGTTAACATTTCCAACTCTCTGCAGCAATGGTGGAAAATGAGCAGTGAGGAGGCTCTATGCGCACGCAAAATAACACAACGATGTTGAAAGAAGGTAAATCTGCAAGATGACCTTCCTCTAAAGAGGAATACTCAGCCTCGGCTGGACACTGCAGTTACCCAGCGAACTTTAGAAATAGTGATGTTTGCATCTCTCCCGAGAGACCCTGAATTAATTGGTCTGGCCACATCCTGGCCATTGGGAGTTTTAAAAGCTCCCCAAGTGATTCTCAGATGCAGCCAGGCTTCTGAGCTTAAGAGCTACAGCTCTGGGGCTGATGCCGACCTCTAGGGACAGAAAGTGTTAAGAGGTCCTTGTTTATCTCCGACGGATAATCGATTGGCCTCTTCAGACATTTTGCATTTTATTATTTTTGCCTTCAGATATTTTATTATTTATTCAATATAGATTTTTCATTATTCATTCCTTTATTTAATGCTTTTTTAAAATTTATTTTTGAGACAGAGACAGAGCGTGAGCGAGGGAGGGGCAGAGAGAGAGAGGGAGACACAGAATCTGAAATAGGTTCCAGGCTCCAGAACACGATGTGGGGCTCAAACCCACTAAACGTGAGATCATGACCTGAGCTGGAGTCGGACGCTCAACTGACTGAGTCACCCAGGTGCCCCTCATTATTTTTTTATTTAAATTCAAGTTAGTTAACATACAGTGTAGTCTTGGTTTCAGGAGCAGAACTCAGTGACTCATCACTTACATAAGGACACCCAGTGCTCATCCCTGAAAGTGCCCTCCTTAATGCCCATCACCCATTTGGCCTATCCCTCTCCCCCCACCTCCTCTCCAGCAGTCCTCATTATATTTTTAAATAAAATTAAATTTCATCATAATTTTAAGTTCAATGTGTATTGGATTTTATTTCTACCTATAAAAGAAATACATGTTAAGTGCTCCCCAGGCTTAATTAGTGTTATGATTTTGGTGTTTGTTCTTTGTTTTTTATTTACTTTTTCACGCTAGAAAAAAGTAAAATAAAAAAAAAAGAGGGGTGCCTGGGGTGGCTCAGTCAGTTGAGCGTCCGACTTTGGCTCAGGTCATGATCTCACAGTTGGTGAGTTCAAGCCCCGCGTCAGGCTCTGTGCTGACAGCTCGGAGCCTGGAAGCCTGCTTCTGATTCTGTGTCTCCGTCTCTCTCTGCCCCTCCCCTGCTCACGCTCTGTCTCTCTCACTCTCAAAAATGAATAAATATTTTAAAAAAATTAAAAGAAAAAAAGAGAAAAAAGTGAAATAGATGTAAAACATGAAGTGTACATAGAGTATAATGAATAATTATAATATAATAATCACTATAAGGTGAACTCAGGAAATCATACTGGGTCAACCAGCATACCAGAAGCTTCTTCTTTGTCCTTGCCTTAAAAAAGAAATAACTCTTGATTCTTTTGATAATCAATTCTTTGCCTTTCTTTATAGTTCGACTGTCTATGTGCACTTTCCTAAACGATACAGTAGAGTTCATCTATTTTTTCCATTTTTTTATCCTTACAGCCATAGTTTAATTACTTACATTGCCATAGTATCTTCCACTGAGTGAATATACCAGATTGACCTTCTACTGTTGATGGAAATTTGGGTTGTTTACATCTACGGGCTGTTAAGAACGACGTGCTTGAACACTCTGGTTGTGTCTCCTGGTGCCCATATGTCCTAATTTCTCTAGAGAATATATGCTTAGTGTGGGATTGCTGGCTCATCTGGTATGCATGTTTTCAATTTTGATACAAAAAATGAAATTGATTTCCAGAGTGGTCGTACTAAGCCCTACAAGCAGTCACTGAGAGATCTCGTTGGGCTAAATCCTCCATAGACCTGGGTGCTATTAAGCTCTGTTAGTGTTTGCCAGTATGGTGAGTATGTAATGGTATTTCCTTGAAGTTTTAATTTGCATTTTCTCAGTTTATAATGAGACTAAGCATCACGTCACATTCCCCCGGTTCATCTGCTACTTTCTTTGGGTGTTGTTTGCTGTTCCTTTACGTATTGCTTGAGAAAAGATTCCTAGCTCATTCATTTTCAGCCTTTCTTCCTTTCTAGGTGTGGTTAAGGTCCTCTGTTTCTTCCTAAATCCAACTTTTGCTAATGTTATTTCCTAACATAGGAAGATTTTCCAGATATGTTCATTAAGTCATATTTGTTGTTCATGATGTTAATTTCTATCAGGTTTCTCTCTCTCTCTCTCATTTTTTTTGTCTGCTTATTCTATTGTGCTGACAGGAGAATGGTAAAATTCTCCCACCATGATTGTGAATTTTGCTGCATATATTTTGAGGCCAAGTTATTAGGTATGTACAAATTAAAGATTCTTATCGCATCCTGGTCTATTGAGCTTTGCATGATTTGAACTCAAGTAATGTTTTTCTGCCTTGCAGTCTTTAAAAAAATATTTATTTTTATAAATATGCAGTGAGAGAGAGAGAGAGAGAGAGAGAGAGAGCGCGTGAGCAGAGGAAGAGCAGGGAGAGAGAGGGAGACGCAGAACCTGAAACAGGCTCGAGGCTCTGAGCTGTCAGACAGAGCCTGATGTGGTGGGTCTCCGATCCATGAACCTCAAGATCATGACCTGAGCCGAAGTCGGACGCTTAATCAACTTAACCCAGGCACCCCTGCTTTAGAGTCTTTAGCTGATTTTGATACAGCTGTATCAGCTTTATCTTGTTTGCATTTTTGCGTCAATGTATTTTCCCATCCTTTGATGCTTAGCCCTAGTGTGTCCTTATATGTTAGGTATATCTTTTGTGGATATCATACAGCTTGATTTTCTTTTTCCTAATTAGACAGGTTTTTGCCTTTTCCCTTTTCTCTGAAGCATATAGCTTGTTTACATTTAATATAATTACTAATATATTTGGATTTCATGTTATTTCGAGATTTTTATAGGTACTATCCTGTTTCCTTTTGTCTTATGTCTTGCTTTTTGGGGGGGGGGGTTTGGTTAGTGATTTTTTTCTCCTCTAGTTAGCTTGAAAATTATGACTTCTGATTCTGTTGTTTTAGTCATAACCCTAGAAAGCACAACACAGAGACTTACTTGATCAAAATTTAGAGTTAATCAATGCCTTTATTTTCTTCGTGGATAATAATACAGAGCCTAAAGATGTTAATTATTATTTCTTTCCTTCCTGACATTCCCTAATGTCATCACGCATGTTAATTCTCTCCTTGTAGCCCCATTAGTTAGTATTATTTCATGGTTAATGTTTACTTACCTTTACCCACCAGAGATCACTTTCCTTCTGCCTTTAAAATGTCACTAGAGAGAGGACATGGTATTAGCAGCTGAATTTTTAGTACTTTCCAGCACCTTCTGGCTTCCACTGTTCTGGCTGAGAAAGCAAGTTTCAGTGTCATTTCTTTGCTTTAAGATTTTTTTCCTTGGTTGGTCTTCTGCAGTTTCATTATAGATATGGGTTTGTTTTTATCCATCCTCTTTGGGAATCAGTGGACTTCATGAGTTTGTAGATTGGTGTCTTTCATTAATTTCCAATCACTGTTAGTTAAATTTTCACTCTCTTCTTTCTTCCTTAAACAGCTGTTTTACTATCTCATGCTACCCTCCTTTTTAACGTATTTTTCATTTTTTTTGTCTCTGGGTAGACTTCTGAGTGATATCTTCTAATACACCTTCTAGATCATGAATTCTCTGTTCTGATAGTTTAAACAAATTCATAGCTTAGTTTTAATTGGGTTATTTTATTTTATTTTTTATTTTATTGTTTAATGTGGTTTTCATATAGCGTGTTAGTTCTCTTGGGCCACTGTTTATAGTTTTCTGTTTGCTGGTGATATTTCTAAGACTGTCTTTTGTTCTTTAAACTTAGGAAGCACAGCTGCTTTATAATCTGTATCTGATAACCCCAATATCCTCAGTCTATGTGGCAGTTTCAGCCATCTGTCATGTGTGTTATACTGTCGTGTTCTTGTGTGGTTGACTTATTTTGATTGTGTGCTGCTCATCATCCTTAAAATTATCTGTGAGATTCCCTGAAGCCCGTCATGAAAATGCCTTCCTCCAGCAAGAGTTCACATGTAAGAGCCCCACCAGTCCTAAGAATTTCCACTTCACAGCTCAAGGCTCCTTGGACCGTCCCCAGGGGGTTAATCTGGGCCACAGATCGGCCAAGCACCTGCCCACGTCATGACAGATTTTGTCCCTTTTCTTTTCTTTCCTCTTTTTCTTTCATGTTTTCTTATTCTGATCCACAGCATTCTTCCCAGCCCTTTGTGGATGGGAGAACAGGAGCAGCTCCCCTTAACGCTAGGGATGTAACTGGTAACACAATGAGCTATAGTTTGGTTGTCATCCTGAGACCAGCCTCAGGGAGGGATAAGCCCTGTACTTGGTCTTGTCGAGAGAAATGTGTGTGTGTGTGTGTGCGCGCGCGCGTGTTGTTTTTATATTTCTAAATTATGCCATAGATAAAAATATTTGTCTAGAGAAGTAAAAAATTAGCAAAGCAAAATACATATGGAACAACTTTCCACCTGGCTGGCTGCCTCCACCACGGTTCCTCCGTGCAGGCGGCAGCTGGTGTGTGAAGGAGGAGGGTGAGACGGTCCACGTGAGGGCGTCCCCTCCTTCTACTTGTCTCACAGGGTCATGTTCTTCCTGCAGTGATAAGAAAACAGCTAGATGGCAGGGTTCTTGTCTTACATTGTACCATTCTCCAGAACCTAGCTGATAAACCTGATAAACCACAGGTGCACAGTAAGTATTTGCTGGCTAAAGTAATTTTGGTGCCATGGTCTCATAATTATTAACACAAAAACCCCGAAACAGCACAGAATTATTATTTCTTCCAATAGTCTAGAGGATTATATGCTTTCCAGGACGGCAGCTGTACTCGGCTGCCGGCACGCATCTCCCTCCCCGTTCCTCTGGTTACCATCTCTCACCCCTGCAGGTGGACTGGGAGGTCATGTGATCCAGTATTGGCCAATCAGAGAGCCTCTGCGTCTTTCGCCCTTAAATTGTTCAGGGATGGGGATATCAGGCAAGCCAAGCTGGCTAGAGTTCTTCTTTGAGAGTGTGAGTACCAGAACTCTGGAAAGCTCTCTGATGCTTGTGTCAGGGAGCTAGAAGGACAGGTTTCAGGCTGCTTTCCCCAGTATTTTATGCCATTTGGAGAAAGCCTTCCAGTGGAGGCAAGGACTCCAAGCAGAGACAAGAGGTGGGAGAGATTGAAGAAGATCCCGTGGTGGTAACACCCCTTCCCTTTCTCTGAGGTCGCTGGAACAGTCTTGGTTCCTTAACGTTTCCTTCAATTCTTTGAACTATCCGAGTATCCTTTGAACAGATTACCCTTCTGTCATAAATTATCCTGAATTGGGTTGCTACCACGAGGATCAGAAGCGGGCTCTGCACAGTCAGCCTGGAGCCTGATGTGGGGCTCGAACTCACAAACCATGAGATCATGACTTGAGCCCAAGTTGGTTGCTTAATCGTATGAGCCACCCAGGCTCCCCTACCCTTTTTATTCTCGATTGTATCTAAAGAGTGGGGACATGGTCAGAGGAAAGACCATGCACAGACACCAGCTTTGAAATAAAGTAGGGCAGGTAAACACAATTTTACCTGTTCTCTTTGAGTACAGTTCTTATGTCCCTCTTCCATAGTTTTTTTAGTGCGTGTTATCCTCAGATTCGAATACCACATGTACTTTCTTATTATCCAAGAAGAGCTGTGTTATGAATGGAAGGGAAGGAGAGTGGCACAGTGAATTTTTAAGCAGAACTTCAAAGGAACAAGACATAATGTCCCTCTGTATCAAGAAATCCCAAATTTAGTGCCACGCTGACATCGAGGGAGAGTCAACTTCACGGCGTCAATCTCTTTCATTCAGGTAACAGGGTGACAGCAGGGCTATGCACCTGTCGCTCCCCACTCTCTCCTACTCAATCCCACCACAACGTGGCCCTTCGGAGAGGATCTTGGGGTGACACAGAGAGGAGATGAGTGTGGGAAACCAAGGTTTTTATTTTCTTTTTCCTCTTTTCGTTGTTTTCATCCCCCCAAGACTTGCTCCTCCCCTCAGTCCCTCTGACAAATAAAATGTTGTCTTCTTAACCTAAATACAAGAAACTTGAATGAGATTCAATAATCAACATGTTCACCTAAAGACATGCACAAGCAAATCCTTCACAGCACTATTCACTCCAGCCCCAATGGGAAACAATCCAAGTGGGGTAAGGGGTAGATCTTCTGTGCTTGTATAGTGGAATACTATACGGCGAAGAAAACAAAATGAACGAGCTCTACATGCAACGGTGGGGGTGGATCCCACAAACAGGATTTTGCACATTACAGCAAGTCCCCAAATAAGCAAAACTAGTCAGTGGTGTTGGAAAGGTGTGGACAGTGGTGCCTTTGAGAAGGAGAGAGTGAGAAATAACTGAGTGTGTGTGTGTGGGGGGGGTCTGAGAGGGGCCTCTGGGATGCTGACAGTGTTCTTTTTTTGGGGGGGGACTTTGGGTGACTACACAGGTGTGACCACCTTGTTAAGAATTCATCAATTTGGATACTTACAGCTTGTGAGCTTTTCTACGTGCGACTTACATGGACAAGACAGCTTAAAATAAAATCCATGCTCTAACAGGAAGAAAAAAACACCACCAGGGAAGTGGTTCACATTAGAAGAGCTCCCCCACGAACTGCTCAGAAGTTTCCCAAGGTGTGATGAGGAAACAGCGGTCTGGAATCTGCTCACATGAGTCTAGACACGTGGCCAGGGACCCGTGCTTATGTTTCTTGAGCCACGTTCCTGCTTTGCTTTTCTCTGGGCACCTTCTAAGATAGAGCTGAGGGGCACCTGGGTGGCTTAGTCAGTTGAGCGTCTCACTTCAGTTCAGGTCATGATCTCAAGGTTCTTGAGTTCAAACCCCGCTTCGGGCTCTCAGCTGTCAGCATGGAGCCCACTTGGGATCCTCTGTAGCCCTTTCTTTCCGCCCCTCCCCGCTCTCAAAACTAAACAGATTAAACAAATAATAAAATAGAGCTGAGAAGTTAGTGACCTCTGCCCCAACCACCATATAAGTAATAGGTGTTTGCTACCCTGTTCTCTCTCTCTCTCTTGCTCTCGTGATCTAGGGCGGTGGACAGTCCTTCTCCCCCAGCTCACTGTAATGCCCCCCACTGGCTCCCATCTCTGGGACGTGTGAGTAGTAAATCTTGTGTCTTTACTCCTTTGTGTGGGTGTATTGAAACTGTTGCCTTCAATCAAAACTACCCTGTGGTTTTCACTTCCCCCAAATACAGACATATTTCCAAAATGATTCAGATAAGCTAGGGGAATCAGAGCCAGGGGCACACCCATAACACTTAAGGAACGTGCCGACTGCTCTGGTAGAGCAAGGGTCCAGGACTGGGTTTGCTGTTGCTCTGCTGCCAAATACCATTTCGTACTTATAATGCCAAGTGTGCTATCTGTTTAGACTTGAGCCGCCAAGCAATGTTTCGGAGACTGTCTTCTCTTCACTAAAGCGCAAAATCAACAGGTCCTGCAGGGGTGAGGATGGAAGGGACTCTTTTTTTTTTTTTTTTTTTTTTTTTGCCTTCTTTGCTCCACAGGGTCTCCTTTGCCAAGCCTTGATGGAGACATGGCCAGCAGGAGGGGGTTTTCCTGGCCCCCTTTCCAGCATCCTTCTGGCCCTCTGACCTGACCTGCACTCCCCTTCCTCCAATAGTTGCTCCTTCTCTCCCTCGGCTCCCATCTCAGGGCGTCATGGAATCGACCACCGGGATGCATTTTCAGCTCCTCCTTCCCGTTCCCCCTTCCGGCTAGTCACCGAGCTCTGTGCTTTCCCCCTCACCCCGTCTCTGGAATAGAGGTTCTCAACCTAAGCACGCACCGCCATCACTCGGAGAGCCCTGTGCCCTCTCACGGCCAGCAGCACGGGTCCTCTCACCATCTAGCACTTCTCACATTTGCCTGGAGCCTGTCCAGTTTTCTTCTGCCAACACCTAGGGGATCTCCATGCTTTTGGGAAACCCATTCGGATCCTTCCATGATTTAACAAACCTCTTCCTTTTCTGTTGTCCCCCGGTATGTTGTTTATACCCAGGAAACACGCACACAGTCTGCCTGTGTCCCGGATATATGTAGATTTTCTATTCCAATGACACTATGAGATCCTAGTAGGCAGGGTCCCCCCCCATTGTATGTAATGAGTGACCTGGTCTCCTGTGCACCTAAAATGAATGGTACAAGCAGTATTCCATCCAACAGAGAATTAAAAATAGCCACTCAAATCATTCTCTGTGCACTGCGGTTCAGAAGCCAACAGAGAGAGACCTTCTTCAAAGCAGATGTTCTGGAAATGCACATACATGAGATGATACATTCTGAATCTGAATTCCAGAGGCAGTGGAACTTGAACTGGTATTCATTCCACACCCTTGTTACCCCTTTCTTGCTCTACTCTCTACCCTGGAGGCTACAAAATAAAAATATTTGATATCCAGGCTACTTTGCAGCTAGGGTGGTTCTTTATAGAACTCTGGCTCTGGAGATGTAGGCAGAAGTCCCTGGGGGAGGCTTCTCCTGTGCTTCTCCTCTTCCGTCTGCCTGGGATGCAGACATAATAGCTGGAGTGGCAGCAGCCATCTTTTGACCCCACAGAGTCACATGGTAATGATGATGTTTGGGGGTGGTCTCAGCCTATCCGCAGTGATGCTATTGGCTAGGAGAGTTCCCAGGAAACTCGGAGGAACAAGCTTTATTACTCACAAGTCCTGGAGGGTACACGGCATGCCCCATGCCGAGAGATGAAATGGATGCCTAACCAATCACAAGGTTAATGTCAGGCGCTGACACTACACATATCCTTGAATGGTTGCATTGGCCTTGGACTGTCTACCACTAACCTTCATGTTACATGAGGAAAATAAACCTCTTTATTTGCTTAAGCTATTCTTTGTCAGGTTTTCTGTTTTGGCAAAACAAAACAAAATGGAGAACAGAAAGAAAGAAAAGAGAGAAAGAAAGAAAAGAAAGAAAGGAAGAAAGGGAGAGAGAGAAGGAAAGAAAGGGAGAAGCCTGATATCTGTAATGCAAGGGCAGAAAAAAATTCCCTTCTTCTCTTCCCTTCTAGATTATTTGGCTGGTCTAATAATTAAGCTAACATACCACAAACAGGAGAACAAATTAATTGCAATGTACAGGAGCCCCATAAAAATACGAGACTCAAAGAAGTGACCAAAGCGAAACGTTTTTATACCTTTTAGGCAAAGAAACAATAAATTAGTGAAGAATTAATAAGACAAAGGGGTTTGGGCTTGGGGTAGTAAATTGGGGAAGAAGTAACAAGTCTTGTTTATACAGCTTTTCGGCCCTAAATTCCCGGTCTCTGGTGAAGGGAATGCCTTCCGCCCCCCTGATATGGAGAGCATACCTTTCACAGGGGAAATTTGTGTCCTGCTCTCAGGGAGACCAAGAAGGGCCAGGGTGCCCTCCCCACAGCTGTTTCTCAAATATCTCTCATTCGAATAATCAATATGCCAAAGTGGTGTATTTTGGGTGGCATTCCCTGGTCACTAATTGCATCAAATCCTCTCTCACCCTACCCTGCTGGTTAATTAAGGGGAGAGAGTTCTTTTTTTTTTTTTTTTTTTTTAAACAATGTTTATTTATTTTTGGGACAGAGAGAGACAGAGCATGAACGGGGGAGGGGCAGAGAGAGAGAGGGAGACACAGAATCGGAAACAGGCTCCAGGCTCTGAGCCATCAGCCCAGAGCCCGACACGGGGCTCGAACTCAGGGACCGTGAGATCATGACCTGGCTGAAGTCGGACGCTTAACCGACTGCGCCACCCAGGCGCCCCCAAAGGGGAGAGAGTTCTTAACTTAGCCTGCTTTGGGTTAATATAATGTTAACCTGAAAAAGAAAACGGTTAGTTCTTTTACCAGCCAAGGGGTTTATTGCAAAGGCAAAGAACTGCAATTCAGGACAAGGGAGCTAAGGCAAAACCATGGGAAGTGTGGAGAACAAAGGAGAGGAAGCTCTCCATTGTGTAGGGAAGGGGGGTGGGAGGGGCTCTTGTGAACACAGAGTCCACTGGGCTAAACTGGGAGCTACATGCGCAGTGGCCTCTCATGGGCTGGGCTGGCGAGATCCTGATTATGTGTACCTCAAGTCAACACTTCTTAATTGGGCCTCATTAGCTAGGGATTTGTCATACCTCTAAGTGTTTAGTTCATGTTTCCGGTTATACTCTGAAGGAAGTGTCTGCTAAGCAAATTAACAGTGTAATCAAAATCCCAGAGAGAATGTTTAACTGATAAAGAGTCGGAGGTAAATGACAACAGTGTAATTGACTATTTTAATAAGTATCGAAGGGTCTTTTCTTGGAAACATTTTTTTTTTAAATTTATTTCTTGATTTTGGAATAGACAGAGACAGCCCGAGTGGGGGAAGGACAGAGAAGGAATCCAAGCAGGCTCTGTGACACAGAGCCTGATGCGGCGCTCGAGCCCATAAATCTGCAGGTCATGACCTGAGCTGAAACCAAGAGTCAGATACTTAACTGACTGAGCCACCCAGGAGCCCCTCCTTGGAAACATCTTGTGAAGCAAATAGTCTCAGTTATTTATACACTTAGGAATCATGAAGTGTGAATTTCTTTTTGCATTATTCTATAATCCACATTGATGTGACTTCCCTCTGGATTATGGGAATGAGAGTTTTGAGGGTACCTCAAGGAATATTTACAGAAACACTAATTATAGTCTATAAGGATTATATTAGTTTTTAGCCTTAAACTAGATGTGTAATCTTTCCATGTGATTCCAATTTAAGTGGGGGATAATTTGCTAATCAATTCACTTCTGTTGTTCAGCTTTCTCAAATGCTACTTTTTTTTTTTGTTTATTTATTTTTTAGAGGGAGAGAGAGAGCGAGAGAGAGCATGCCAGCAGGGGAGGGGCAGAGAGAGAGAGAGAGGGACAGACTGAATTCTAAGCAGGCTCCGCGATGTCAGCACAGAGACCCATGCGGGGCTCAAACCCATGAACCGTGAGATCAGGACCTGAGCCTAAATCAAGAGTCAGATGCTTAACCGAGTCACCCAGGTGCCCCTCAAATGCTACTCTTGAACTTGGGGTCACAAGTTCGAGCCTCACGTTGGGTATAAAGTCTACTTACATAAATAAATAAGAGAAAAGAAAAAAACCCAGCATTTATCTGCCCAAACAAAGACCTGGACATGATGTTACAGCTGCTTTTATTTAGAGTAACCCAAACTAGAGACACCCAACTGTCCATCAATAGGAAAATGGGTAAGTAAATGCTGGTATATTCACACAATGCAGCACTACCCAATAACAAAGGAATAAACTCCTGATGTACACAATATAGAGCAATAACAAAGGAATAAACTCCTGATGTACACAATATAGATAAATCTCAAAAACACGATCCTGAGCAAAAGAAGCCAGACACAAGCGTGTTAATACTATATGCGTCCATTGATGTGAATTCTAGAAAAGACTAGTCTCACCCACAGTGACTGAGGGTAGAGTGGTGGCTGCTTTGGGTGGCCAGGGGTTCAGGATATGGACGCCTCTTCCCTCAGGGTCCCATAGATTCATCCAAGTTCCACACACAAAATGCCATCACCTTATCTCAGAAACCCCCATTCTCAAATTATTACAGCATCAAGTCAAGTCCAAAATCTCGTCTGTCTCAGTAGATCATCTGAATTATTGAACTCAGGTGTGAGTGGACTCTGGGTATGGTCCATCCTGGGGTAGAATATCCCTGTGAAGTTAGAAAATGAATTGGCTGCTTCCAAAGTACTATAGTGGGACAGGCAAAGGATGATGATAGTTATAGACACTCCTATTCAAAAGAGGAGAAAATAGGGGCGTGTGAGTGGTTCAGTCGGTTAAGCATCTGATTTCAGCTCAGGTCATGATCTCATGGTTTGTGGGTTCGAGCCCCACATTGGGCTCTGTGCTGACAGCTCGGAGCCTGGGGTCTGCTTGGGATTCTGTGTCTCCCTCTTCTCTCTGCCCCTCCCCAGCTCACACTCTGTCTGGCTGTCTCTCTCTCTCTTAAAAATAAATAAGCATTAAAAAGAAATTTAAAAAAACAACAACAAAAGATGAGAAAATCAGAGGAAAAGAGGAATCACTGGTCCTAAGCAATTTAGAATCCAGGACAAACTCCATTGGGTTACAAGCTTAAGTAAAAGCCTCTGTGGCTTGAGGCTTCACTCCAAACCCTTTGCTCTGCCTTTGGGGAGGGCCATCTTGTCTACCCTCAAGTCGGGACATTCCCCATATAAGGTAACACAGTGATAGGTTCTAGGGATTAAGACGCGGACATCTTTGGGGGCCACTCTTCGGCCTGTTGCAGGTGGTTACACAAGCATATAAACTTGTCAAAATGCATCAAAGTGTGCACTCACGACCAGTGTACCTCATATGCAAATTCCTTTAATAAAGTTGATTTTATTTATTTATATATTAACTTTTTTAATTTAATTTTTTATTTTTTAAAATTTACATCCAAATTAGTTAGCGTATAGTGCAACAATGATTTCAGGAGTAGATTCCTTAGTGCCCCTTCCCCATTTAGCCCATCCCCCCTCCCACAACGCCTCCAGTAACCCTCAATTTGTTCTCCATATTTGTGAGTCTCTTCTGTTTTGTCCCCCTCCTTGTTTTTATATTATTTTTGTTTCCCTTCCCTTATGTTCATCTGTTTTGTCCTCATATGAGTGAAATCCTATGATTTTTGTCTTTCTTTGACTAATTTCACTTAGCATAATACCTTCCAGTTCCATCCATGTAGTTGCAAATGGCAAGATTTCACTCTTTTTGATTACCGAGTAATACTCCATTGTATATATATACCACATCTTCTTTATCCATTCGTCCATCGATGGACATTTGGGCTCTTTCCATACTTTGGTTATTGTCGATAGTGCTGCTATAAACATGGGGGTGCATGTGTCCCTTCGAAACAGCACACCTATATCCTGGGGATAAATGCCTAGTAGTTCAATTGCTGGGTCATAGGGTAGTTCTATTTTTAATTTTTTGAGGAACCTCCATACTGTTTTCCAGAGTGGCTGCACAAGCTTGCATTCCCACCAACAATGCAAAAGAGACCCTCTTTCTCCACAACCTCTCCAACATTTGTTGTTGCCTGAATTGTTAATGTTAGCCATTCTGACAGGTGTAAGGTGGTATCTCATTGTGGTTTTGATTGGTATTTCCCTGATGATGAGTGATGTTGAGCATTTTTTCATGTGTCGGTTGGCCATCTGAATGTCTTCTTTGGAGAAGTGTCTATTCATGTCTTTTGCCCATTTTTTCACTGGATTGTTTGTTTTTTGGGTGTTGAGTTTGAGAAGTTCTTTATAGATTTTGGATAATAACTCTTTATCTGATATGTCATTTGTGAATATCTTCTCCCATTCTGTCTGTTGCCTTTTAGTTTTGCTGATTGTTTCCTTCCCTGTGCAGAAGCTTTTTATTTTGATGAGGTCCCAGTAGTTCATTTTTCCTTTTGTTTCCCTTGTGTCTGGATACGTGTTGAGTAAGAGGTTGCTGTGACCAAGATCAAGCAGGTTTTTGCCTGCTTTCTCCTCGAGGATTTTGATGGCTTCTTGTTTTACACTGAGGTCTTTCATCCATTTTGGGTTAATTTTTGTGTATGGTGTAAAAAAGTGGTCCAGGTTCATTCTTCTACATGTTGCTGTCCAGTTTTCCCAGCACCACTTGCTGAAGAGACTGTCTTTATTCCATGGGATATTCTTTCCTGCTTTGTCAAATGTTAGTTGGCCATAGGTTTGTGGGCCCATTTCTAGGTTCTCTATTCTGTTCCATTGATTTGTCTGTTCTTGTGCCAGTACCATCCTGCCTTGATTACAGCTTTGTAGTATAGCTTGAAGTCTGGGATTGTGATGCCTCCTGCTTTGTTTTTCTTTCTCAAGATTGCTTTGGCTATTCAGGGTCTTTTATGGTTCCATACAAATTTTAGGATTATTTGTTCTAGTTCTGTGAAGAATGCTGGTGTTACTTTGATAGGGATTGCATTGAATATGTAGATTGCTTTGGGTAGTATCGACATTTTAACAATATTTGTTCTTCCTATGCAGGAGCATGGAATCTTTTTCCATTTTTTTGTGACTTCTTCAATTTCTTTCATAAGCTTTTGATAGTTTTCAGTGTATAGATTTTTCACCTCTTTGGTTAGATTTATTCCCAGGTATTTTATGGTTTTTTGTGCAACTGTAAATGGGATCGATTCCTTGATTTCTCTTTCTGTCGCTTCATTGTTGGCATATAGGAATGGAACCGATTTCTGTGCATTGATTTTATATGCTACAACTTTGCTGAATTCATGAATCAATTCTAGCAGTTTTTTTGGTGGAATCATTTGGGTTTTCCATATAGAGTATCGCGTCATCTGTGAAGAGTGAAAGTTTGACCTCCTCCTGGCCAATTTGGATGCCTTTTATTTCTTTGTGTTGTCCGATTACAGAGGCTAAGACTTCCAAAACTATGTTGAATAACAGTGGCGAGAGTGGACATGCCTGTCTTGTTCCTGACCTTAGGGGGAAAGCTCTCAGTTTTTCCCCATTGAGGATGATATTAGCATTGGGTCATTCATATATGGCTTTAATGATCTTGAGGTATGCTCCTTCTATCCCTACTTTCTTGAGAATTTTTATCAAGAAAGGATGCTGTATTTTGCCAAATGCTTTCTCTGCATCTATTGAGAGGATCATATGGTTCTTGTCCTTTCTTTTATTGATGTGATGAATCACGTTAATTGTTTTGCGGATATTGAACCAGCCCTGCATCCCAGGTATAAATCCCGCTTGGTCGTGGTGAATAATTTTTTTAATGTATTGTTGGATCCAGTTGGCTAATATCTTGTTGAGGATTTTTTCATCCATGTTCATCAGGGAAATTGGTCTATAGTTGTCCTTTTTAGTGGGGTCTCTGTCTGGTTTTGGAATCAAGGTAATGCTGACTTCATAGAAAGAGTTTGGAAGTTTTCCTTCCATTTCTATTTTTTGGAACAGGTTCAAGAGAATAGGTGTTAACTCTTCCTTAAATGTTTGGTAGAATTCCCCTGGAAAGCCATCTAGCCCTGGACTCTTGTTTTTTGGCAGATTTTTGATTACTAATTCGATTTCCTTACTGGTTATGGGTCTGTTCAATTTTCTATTTCTTCCTGTTTCAGTTTTGGTAGTGTATATATTTCTAGGAATTTGTCCATTTCTTCCAGATTACCCATTTTTTTTTTGGCATATCCTTGCTCATAATCTTGTCTTATTGTTTTTATTTCTGTTGTGTTGGTTGTGATCTCTCCTCTTTCATTCTTGATTTTATTTATTTGGGTCCTTTCCTTTTTCTTTTGGATCAAACTAGCTAGTGGTTTATCAATTTTGTTAATTCTTTCAAAGAACCAGCTTCTGATTTCATTGATCTGTTCTACTGTGTTTTTTTTTTTTTTTTTTTTTTTTGGTTTTGATAGCACTAATTTCTGCTCTAATCTTTATTATTTCCTGTCTTCTGCTGGTTTGGGGTTTTATTTGCTGTTCTTCTTCCAGCTCCTTAAGGTGTAAGGTTAACTTGTGTATCTGAGATCTTTCTTCCTTCTTTAGGAAGGCTGGGATTGCTATATACTTTCCTCTTATGACCGCGTTTGCTGCATCCCAGAGGTTTCAGTTTGTGTTGTTATCATTTTCACTGGCTTCCACATAATTTTAATTTCCTCTTTAACTTCTTGGTTAGCCCATTCATTCTTTAGTAGGATGTTCTTCGTCTCCAACTATTTGTTACCTTTCCAAATGTTTTCTTGTGTTTGATTTCGAGTTTCATAGCGTTATGGTCTGAAAATATGCATGGTGTGAACTTGACCTTTTGGTACTTACTTAGAACGTTCCATGTGCACTGGAGAAGAATGTACATTCTGCTGCTTTAGGATGAAATGTTCTGAATATAGCTGTTAAGTCCCTCTGGTTCAGTGTGTCCTTCAAAGCCATTGTTTCCTTGTTGATTTTTTGGTTAGATGATCTGTCCATTGCTGTGAGTGGGGTGTTAAAGTCTCCTACTATGATGGTATTAGTATCGATGGGTTTCTTTATGTTTGTGATTAACTGATTTATATATTTGGGTTCTGTCACATTTGGTGCATAAATGTTTACAATTGTTAGGTCTTCTTGGTGGATAGACCCCTTGATTATGATATAATGCCCTTCTGCATCTCTTGATACAGTCTTTATTTTAAAGTCTAGATTGTCTGCTATAAGCATGGCTACTCTGGCTTTCTTTTGTTGACCATTAGCATGATAGATGGTTCCCCATCCCCTTACTTTCAATCTGAAGGTGTGTTTAGGTCTACAGTGGGTCTCTTGTAAACAGCATATAGATGGATCTTGTTTTCTTATCCATTCTGTTACCCTGTGTCTTTTGATTGGAGCATTGAGTCCATTGACGTTTAGAGTGAGTACTGATATATATCTTCATATGTATTTTATATTTTCGTATATATTATATATATATATAT
>NW_024412403.1:6060941-6126920 GCF_014898765.1 Herpailurus yagouaroundi | reverse complement strand
CTTTTCTCCCCTCAGAAAGTCCCCTTTAAAATTTCTTGCAGGGCTGGTTTAGTGGTCACAAACTCCTTTAATTTTTGTTTGTCTGGGAAACCTTTTATCTCTCCTATTTTGAATGACAGCCTTGCTGGATAAAGAATTCTTGGCTGCCTATTTTTCTGATTCAGCACACTGAATATATCCCGCCACTCCTTTCTGGCCTGCCAAGTTTCTGTGGATAGGTCTGCTGCAAACCTGATCTGTCTTCCCTTGTTGGTTAAGGACTTTTTTCCCTTGCTGTTTTCATGATTCTCTCCTTGCCTGAGTATTTTGTGAATTTGACTATGATATGCCTTGTTGATGGTTTTTGTTGAATCTAATGGGGGTCCTCTGTACTCCCCAGGTTAGGAAAGTTTTCTGCTATGATTTGCTCACATAACCCTTTTACCCCTATTTCTCTCTCTTCCTCTTCTGAGACCCCTATGATTTTGATATTGTTCCTTTTTTTTTTTTTTTTAATTTATTTTGGGACAGAGAGAGACAGAGCATGAATGGGGGAGGGGCAGAGAGAGAGGGAGACACAGAATCGGAAACAAACTCCAGGCTCTGAGCCATCGGCCCAGAGCCTGATGCAGGGCTCGAACTCATGGACCGCGAGATCGTGACCTGGCTGAAGTCGGACGCTTAACCGACTGCGCCACCCAGGCGCCCTGATATTGTTCCTTTTTAATGAGTCACTGATTTCTCTAATTCTTAAATCATGCTGTTTTGCCTTAATCTCCCTCTTTTTTCTGGCTTCATTATTCTCTATAAGTTTGTCCGCTATATCGTTGGTTCTCTGTTCTGCCTCGTCCATCCTTGCCGCTGCTGCATCCATCTGTGATTTCAGCTCAGTTATAGCATTTTTTAATTCATTCTGGCTATTTTTTATTTCTTTTATCTCTGCAGAAGGGGATTCTAATCTATTTTCAACTCCAGCTAGTATTCCTATTATCGTGATTCTAAATTCTGGTTCAGACATCTTGCTTGTTTCTGGGTTGGTTAAGTCCCTGGCTGTCTTTTCTTCGTGCTCTTTCTTTTGGGGTGAATTCCTTCATTTTGTCATTTTGAAGGGAGAAAAGGAATTAGTGAGGTGGAAAAATTGAAATTAAAATAATTAAAATTAAAATAATATTAAAATTAAACACACACACGCACAAATTGAATAGATGATGCTAGATCCTAGGTGTGTTTTGGTCTGGATGTTGAAAGTGTTTTGACAGATTAGAGAAAAAAAGGGGGAGGGGTGGAAGAAGAAAAAAGGAAATCGTTAGAGAATTTGAAAAAATGAATACACTGAAGCGGGCTAAAATGAGATGATGGGGGTAAAATAGAATTGGAAGAAATTTACACAAAAGTAAAAAATATAGTAGGAAAAAATTAAAGAAAAATATTTTAAATAAAAATTAAAAATAATGAATTTTTTTCTCTTTCTGTATTCAAGGAAAAGAAATGAAAAAGAGAAAAGAGAGAAAAAAAGAACTCGTTTGAAAATCTGAAAAAGTGAATACACTGTAGTAGACTAAAAAAAATGATGGAAGTAAAATAGAATTCGAAAAAGTTTACATAAAAGCAAAAAATATAGTAGAAAAATTAAATAAAAATATCTTTAATAGAAATTGAAAGTAAAAATGAAGGTTTTTCTCGTTCTGCATTCAAGAAAAGAAACGAAAAAGAGAACAAAAGAAAGAAAAAAATAAGGAAATTGTTTGAAATTTTGAAAAGGTGAATACACTGAAGTAGACTAAACTAAAATGATGGAAGTAAAATAGAATTTGAAAAAATTTACACAAAAGTAAAAAATATAGTAAAAAAATTAAAGAAAAATATTAAAAAAATTGAAAATAAAAATGAATTTTTTCTTTCTGTATTCAAGAAAAAGAAGTGTAAAAGAGAAAAAGAAAAAGAAAAAAAAAAGAAAGAAAATTGAATAGACGGACCTGCTAACAGATTAAAATAGGACTGAAATTACTTCATTTTCCCCTAGAAGTCAGACTACATAGTGCTTTATAGCCCATAAACTAAGTAGGCGGTGAGACTTGTGTTCTTGAAGAGCGAGGTTGGCCCAGCTGGGCGGGGCTCCGTGCAACAGCTCCGCTCTCCACTAGATGGCGCCGCTCAGCTCACTGGGGTGGAGTGTTGCGGGGCTGGTAGGTGCGTATGCGCCTGCGCGGCATGGTAAAAATGGCGGCAGCCAGCTATCCGGTCTGTTCTCCCCATCAGCAATCGCGCACCCGTCCTCTGGCTTCAGCTCTCGTCCACTCCCCGCTTTTCCACTCTCCGTGACCAGGTCCCAGACAGTACCTCTCTCCCGGGTTTTGTCCCAGATGCGGCTGTTTTCCCCGGCCCCTTACTTCCCAAGGACCCCGGCTTTGACCCGCTCCGCCCGTCCGCGGGAGGGTCTCACCGAGCCATGGCCAAGTGAGCAACGGCCGAATGTCGGCTGCAGCCAGGAATGCCCGCTGGACCCTGCTGTTGCCGGTGCCCTGAGACTGCGGCCAGGTGCCAGCCTGTCTCAGAAAACGTTCGCGAGACAGAGTAGCCGCAGCGTTTCAGGGATTGTGGAAAATCACAACACACGTCTGGCACCAGGCTTTACCCTTAATGACCTTGTTCCCGCACCAGCGAATGTGGCCGCCTTCTGGGGTCTGCTGGGACCAGGTGGCTTCAACGGTCTCCACCAAATGTCCTTCCAGCAGTGGAACCGCTTCTCCCCGTGTGGCCCGAGAACCTCCTGGACCCCACTCTGTTCCTGGGGATTCACCTTTCCCACCAGAGCACCTCCAGGTATGGAGCTGCGGAGTTGCAGACTCTGTGCTCCCCTTGTTTACAGTCTTAATGGAATTTAAACCCTCTCCTTTCTCCTTTCTCCCTTTTTAGTTTAGTCCCTGCGGCCGTTTCCAATTTTCCACTTTCTCTCCAACTCTCCAGAGCTCCCCCAGTCTCTCCTCTCTCCGCTTGCAAAAGCACCTCCCTGCCTGTGCCTTCTCGCTCCCCAAGTTCACTTCTCTGCGCCGCGTACCTGCTGAATTCTGTGGTTCAGTTTGTGCAGATTGTTGTGTGAATCCTCCAATCAGTTTTCTAGGTGTGTAGGATGGTTTAGTGTTGGTCTGGCTGTATTTCATGGACACGAGACACACAAAAAACTTCCATGCTGTTCCGCCATCTTGGCTCCTCCCCTATATATGAATTATTTTTTAACGTTTATTTGTTTTGAGAGAGAGAGAGAGAGAGAAAGAGAAAAGGGGAGGGGCAGAGAGAGGGAGACACAGAATCCCAAGCAGGCTCCAGGCTCTGACCTGTAGCATGGAGCCTGACGTGGGGCTCGAACTCCCTAACTGTGAGATCACCCGAGCTGAAGTCAGATGCTTAACCAATTGAGCCATCCCAAGTTGATTTAAAAAAATAAATATATAAATCAAGTTGGTTCTTCCTTGCCATATTGTCACTAAGGGTGTTTTCAGACTCATGTGGCCTAAGTGCCACAAAGAAAATTGCATTGGAGCAGGTGGAATCAGTTCTCGGATCATTATTATAGTTTACTGCAATTGTAAATAAGATCATCCGACTTATTTCAAACTGAGCGTCAGGTAGCTTATGAAAGCTGGTGAACACTCTTGAAGAGATTCTTTCGTGCAGCTTCAAATGCAAAATGCAGTAAAGCCAGGAGAATACTCAGTCTTTTGGCACTCGAACCTGTCTGGGGGGGCTCCGGCTTGAGCCTCTGAATTGGGTAGAATAACGATGGGACCTTCAGCTTTGCTCAGGGTGGTAGTGTCTCTTCTATTATCCTTGTACAGATGATTCACGCGGCTCTCTACAGGGGAGTGACACCCTCGCTCGCAGCGCTGTGTTCTAGAGGCTAAGTAAGCAGAGCGCAGGGCATGGAGCTCAGTTTCGGACTAGTTAGCTCCAGTGAATCACCTATTGTATTCTGCCCAGGACCCCACAAACCAGCCCAGTGTCTTCTGTGGCTTTCCTGCGCTGGGATCACTTGGTGTGCACGACAACTCCAGGGACTTGTGGAAACGCATGTTCCCTATCCCCACTAAGATCGACCAAATTGCACTTCCCACAGGGTAGACACCTGGGTCCTGCATTTCCTCGGCTCTCTAGGTGATTCTCTGCTTAGTAATGTCTGAGAACCATTAGATGAAAGATTCTGAGAGAAAGTAGCAGGGAGGTAGAGGAACCGAGAGGCTGCAGGATGCTGGAAATCAAGGAAAAGCTTTGGGAAGGAGATGGCTTCCTCCCCGCCATGGGATACTAGAAGACAGGGTGGGTGATGACCAGGCGGTCACTGGCGACTTCAGCAGGTGCGGCTTCAGTGGGATGGGAAGAGGAAGGGCAGGGGTCACAGCAGAGTCAAGTGAGTGGCTCCGTGAAAGTTAGACTGGACAAGCATTTTGTTCCTGCAATCCTGCCTCTTGGTGTCTTCCTGGTAGGATATCACTTGTGCACAGAGGCATGTACAATAATGTGCCCCCAAAGCTCTATTTTTAATGGAAAAAAACCCACAACAACAGGTTTTAAATGTCCATCAATGGCGGAAGCCTAAATAAACTGAGGGTGGGCAGTGGCCAACACCCATTTGGATCAATTTGCACTAAATAATAAGCTCACTCCAGCTGAGAGAAGCTCTTCCAGGATTCTGGTTGGTCTCTGCTTGAAGAAACCTACAACAGGAGGGTTGTTAGGATAAACTTCTATCCCCATGCTGAGGCAAGATTGGGACATGATAATACTGGTTACCTCTCTCTCTACTACAGTCTTGATTGTCTCTCCTCACCCTCTGTTAGCACCTCTAGGTTCAGGCCGATGTGGTCTAGAGTGGTGGTGACCCAGCTCTCAGCTCTGGAGGGTTTTTAGCCCCTAGTAAGCTCCCCTTAATCCATGGCTGCTGCACCTGTCCATTTACTATCAAAATTGGACAAGGGAGTACCAATAGGCGCCCCAGAGGGTCATGTGAGTGACAAAGTGTTCTTCCTTTTCTCTGCATGTAACATCAGCCTCTTTTTTGTGATCAGGGTCAATTACTCTTGCCAGAATGGTGATGCCTTTCTTTGCCTGCCGGCCGTATGGCACAAAAAGCCTGAAATACCAAGGAAACAGTCATAGCTTAATGTTTAATGAGTCTCTTGCTGTGTCCCTTAATGGAAAGAGTCCCTCTGGGAAAGAGGACCTCTTCCTGAAGAGTCCAGAGTTGCAGTGATGGGAAGCACAGTTCCCCAGGGGAGTCATTGGAAGTGAGTGTAAGTAGGGCTGATGTCACTTTTGCCCCTCATGCCCATGTTTTCAGGTAATACCTGCTGGGGACATACTATCATGCCTTGGTTGTTGATTTAGCTGGAATACCGAATCCTGGAGGGAGTGCCCACCCTTGCAGTCTATTATCTCCAAGCTGACACGTTACCTGTGCCTTCAAAGGGTTGTTCCATTGTGCTATTGGGCAAGAGACTTCAGGGTGGATTCATATGTGCTAGGACCAGTGAATTCATGGTCATTTGCCCACTGTCAAACTTTCTTTGCTGTAAAATGGGTTCCTGGGTCCAATGAAATATTATGTAGGATTCATATTGATGGATCAAATACTCTGTGAACTTTTAGCTAGTGATGCTGCATAAAGCCCTATGGACAGGAAAGGCAA
Source organism: Herpailurus yagouaroundi (assembly GCF_014898765.1). NCBI lineage: Eukaryota > Metazoa > Chordata > Mammalia > Carnivora > Felidae > Herpailurus > Herpailurus yagouaroundi. The sequence goes on along the minus strand of NW_024412403.1, from coordinate 6,121,258 downwards.
ATCCATACCTGTATGGGATGAGTCAATACCCATTAAGGTGAATCATTCCTTTCCAGGTTGGCTAATTGATCTGTGAGTGATGATACCATATTGAGAGTTCAGGGTTGGTCTCTGTTGCTTGTGGGTTGGACATCCAGCAGTAGCTGTGGTTAGATCAGCCTTGGTGAGTTGGAGGCTCCGCTGGTGGGCACATCACAGCCTCCTTCCCTGCCACCACACCTGCTCTTTTCAGGATTCCATTATACAAGAACTGGTGTGGTCAATGAATGAAGAGGGCTGATCTCAGCTGGCCAAGGCATTCTCTGTACTTGCTTGGCTGGTGTCTCTTCCATGGGAGAAGATCTGGTTGATGCTAACATAGAACACAAAGATCTTTACACTTAATGCCCCTTCCCATAGGACCATCTAGACTTCTGAATTTCTAATCTTCAAATCTTTCTTCCTCCAGGCCATTGAAAAATGAGCCAAGCCATTCACCACTACCCACAAGTCCATGTACATTCTGACCTCAGGCTACCTCCTCTGTCAGATGACAGATGTGCTGCTTGAAACTCTTCCCATTGGGAGGAATTCTCTCACCATGTCTTCTGGGGCCACCCCTGGGTACTCTGGGGCTATAATGAAGCAACAGACCATTTCCAGGTACTACCCTGTAGCAAGAGGACCCGTCTTTGAACCAAACTTAGTCTTTTCATCTCTTCCTTTTGTAGCTAATAAGGGACAAACCTCACCCATGTGGCTACAGGTGTAGATGAAGGAGAGATGCTAAAGTGACAGTGGTAAGTGATGTGGGGGTCCAGGCCACCTGCCTTCTGGGTGTGCTGGTGCCTCATCTCCAGGTTCTGCCTCTATCATGAGAATTATTTGTTGACTGCTTGCCTGACCCTGTGAGTCTGTGGGTCTTGACAGAACCCAGGTCGCGATGGGCAGTTATGGTGTCCGTGGCCATGTCCTCAGTCTCTATCAGGACGTGATATCAGGAAGAAAGCTCTTCCTTGCATGGTGTATATTTCTCTGTTGGAGTTGGCATGATCTTGCTCTAGGATCCTAAGGGTCTACACTGTGATTGTCCTGCTGGGGCTTGTCCTAAACGGCACAGGATGTGTTTTCCCACCACAGATATATAGGGTCTACCAGGCATATGGGCACATTGGCATCACAGCCTGGACCCGCTGCTGTGCCCTGTCCTTCTCTAGGCTTCACTGAGAGCTGGCACCTTCCATGTCACATAGTAAACATGTTGGGCAATATCCAAAGTTTGGAATATGCTACGTCCGGAACCCAGAGAGGTCTTCCAGACCTGCTTCCTTCTTAGCGGTGGGAGGTTTAAGATACAATAATTCATCTTTTTCTTTAGAGGGGAAGTTCAGCAAGCTGAGCTCTTAATTCACTGATGCCCTAGGTTCCTCAATCTATATAGAATTTTCTCCCACCTTCTGGAATACGTATGTCTTACAAAGACCTCCAACATCCTTGCCACCTTTGTTCATTCAGTCTACTTAACGTGTCATCTATATAGTGGACCAATGTGATGTTCTGAGGAATGTCCAGATGGTCCAGGTCTTTTGAGATTATATTATGGTAGAGGGCAGGAGAATTACTATAGCTCCAGGGCAGGGCTATAAATAAATACTGTTATCCATCCCATGTGAATATAAACTGCTTCTAATCCTCCTTCCTGATAAAGATGGAAAATAATGCATTCATCAAATCAATGGCTGTGTACCACATCAACGCTAGCTGGCTCTAGAAAAGAGACCACATCTGGCACAACAGCTGTCTTCAGACTACCGTGTGGTTGGGTTTGCAGTAGTTCATGTTTGTTTCCCCAAATCTCTATGATTGGAAGGGGTCCAGATAGTGAATGAAATGGGGGAGCTAATGGAGTTCATCACTCCCTGCGGTGATCTTTACGAGTCTGTCATTTCTCCTGGGAAATACTGTTTTTGATTTACTATCTTGGCCTGAAGGCAATTTCATGTTCCCCTTTGGCCTTCCTCACTGTGACAGCTCTTACCCAAGGCCAAGGAATCCACACGTGTGCGTCAGTGCCTACGGCTGCTGTGACAAAGCACCACTAGCCAGGTAGCTTAAACAAAGGGTAAGATATTGTCTCACAGTTCTGGCGGGGAGGGATCATCCGTTCCAGGCCTTTCTCCTGGCTTCTGGTGGTTTTCTGGCAATCTTTGGGGCTCCTTGGCTTGCAGAAGAATCACCCCGATTTCTGCCTACATCTTCATGTGGTATACTTCCTGTGTGTGTCTCTGTGTCCAATTTCTCTTTCTTTTCTTTCTTCCTTTCTTTTTTTTAAAATAATATAACACCAGTTATATAAGACTAGGTCCCATCCTAATGACCTTATCTTAACTAATTACATTTGCAATGACCCCATTCCAAACAAGGTCACGTTCTGAGCTACTGGGGATTAGGAGTTCCAGATATGAATGTGGGGGGAAACACAGTTCAACCCATAAAATGTGGGGAGCTCACTCCATCATCCACTCCAAGCTCGCCTGGGGAAAGAGAGGTGCAGGGCAGTGTGCACCCAGCCAGTCTCAGTAAGGAGCCTGCTCTGCCTCCCTAGTCCAGAACCAACTTCCCAAGAGTTTAAAGACCCCAGTCCAGGCCTGAGCCAGATCCAGGGTTGCTCACCACAGGGAGGACAGGAATGTGCAGAGCACCCAGGTGCCTGGGACCAGGCCAGCCTGAAAGTGTGTTCTGATGGAACAGGGCCAAGCAGGCTGTGTCTTTCTCTCTCTTTCTCTCCCCAAACCTCTCACCTTCCTTCAGGGAAGAATGTGTGAGAGGTGGATGTGTCTATGGAACATTTCCAAGAGGCTCGAATGTCTACCTCTCACCTTCCATTGGGGAAGAATGTGTGAGAGGTGGACATGTCTATGAAACATTTCCAAGAGGCTCGAATGTCTGCTCTATGGGCAGGCAGGCCTCCGGGCAGAAAGAGAAAGTGGTTTTCTCAGTTCAGCACAGTGAACTGTGCTGATGTTTGCTGATGTTCTGACAGTCCAGCATCCTTCTTAAAAACATGGAACCTCCTTTTGGAAAAATACTTCTCCTCCACGTGGGTGGCCTCTATGGGTCTGCCAGTGAAGGTGTTCTGCCAGCCACAACCAAGGGTAGGTGCGTGACCCAGACTTGGCCAAGCAGACTTCTCCTGGGACTTCAGTCTTGAAGGGGATCATCACATATGTAGGGGAACGCTTCCCACTACTAGGGGTACCATGGTATCAAAAGATGGAGATAACAGGGAGTTCCCTCAATGCTTATGTGAAGACGCAAGAGGCAACATTTCCTACCCTCTTCCTACAAAGTCGACCATTTGCAAAGCCAACGTTCATTTTGTTTTCGTGGATTGGGAATTCAGTTTCCCATCCATGGATGGAAAAGGGTGGTGGAGCATGTTCACTCCACTGATGGGACCTGAACCAGAGCGTGGAGACATCATGCTGTGTAGACACCAGGTTCTGGTCTTGCTTCCAAACCCAGTTCTCAGATCTGCCTGTTCTTTGAGCTGGCTGCTGTTCCCTCACATTTTGCTTGTGATCCAGAGTTAGATGCTGTTTTCAATCAAAGAATCTGAGTTGGTAAGTAGGAATCCGCCCAGCGGCCTGGCTCCCGGGGATGTGATCCTGACTACTGGCTCCTGGCATGTTGGCTAAGAAATCTACCCGGTTCCTCTGCAGATTTGCCGTGTGGACTTTTGCTGTGCTTAACTTGCATTGACTGATTCCAAATGGTTTTGGAGAAAACTTAACTTCTGAGAGGTGGGAAGATGGGGCGAGGCCACTTTTCTTAAAAATTTGAGACAGATTTGGACAGGGGGAGATGTCATTATAACGAACAATCCTTTCTCATGAAGAACTTTCTGTTTTCATGATAAATCTAGATATTCGTTTTGTTGTAGACACTGTGCTTCAGTAATCAAAACCAGACAGCACCGGTGCTGACCATGGGCATTTAAAAAAAAATTTTTTTTTTAACGTTTTATTTATTTTTGAGACAGAGAGAGACAGAGCATGAACGGGGGAGGGGCAGAGAGAGGGGGAGACACAGAATCGGAAGCAGGCTCCAGGCTCTGAGCCATCAGCCTAGAGCCCGACGCGGGGCTCGAACTCACGGACCGCAAGATCCTGACCTGAGCTGAAGTCGGACACTCAACCGACTGAGCCACCCAGGCGCCCCTGACCATGGGCATTTAAGAGGCATCTTCTATCTCAGCCACCACTGAGAAGTTATTGTGTATATCCCTGTAATGTTGGTGTGATTGATTTTCATCATGAATTTCTTTTGTACTAAAACAATACACGTATAGGGTTGTCATGTGAAATTTTCTTTGTGTTAGAAAGGCAAATAGGACTCAGTGTTTGAAATGCTTCTTTTCCTCTTCTGTTTTGCTGATGGATGTTTTTTTTGTGTGTGCCTTATTTATTAATAGAAGTGAAAAATAAATTATTTAATGTTTTCCTTGATGCACTGGCCTGGAAAAGTATTTTTATCCTTGGCCAATGTGTTGCTTGGTGTGTGCTGTCTCCTGAGCGCCAGGTCTTAAAATCCCCCTTGAATGTGCTTTTCACTCCACTAGAAGGGAAATTAAAACCCTTTATCTTCGTATTGAGAGTTGAATTAGCAAAAATGGAGCTGGTGATATTTGAGCTCTTTATTCTAGTTGACCTTTTCTTCCCAAGAATAGCATTTCTTTCATTTAAGACATGACGTACAGTTGATAGTCTCTGTTGCTGTGAATATCTTTTTCTAAATGTAAATAAATATGTGCTTTTGTTTTCAATCAGGCCACATCATTCCAACTTCCAGGAAGTTTTAGCCCAAGCTACAGAGGTTCATGGACTTATTTTCTTTATAATAACCCCTGGCACACATTCATTCATTCATTCATTCTCCATTGAGAACTTCTCTATCCCTGCTACTGTTCTAGATAATAAAGATACACTGTAAGCAAATAAGAAAATAGATCCCTGCTTTTGTAGCATACAAAGAATGTTCCAGCTAATTTTAGCCTGAATTATGAAAGTAGAAATACAGTTTCATTTTATTCAAGAAAAAAAATATGGTAGGAGAATAATCATTCGTGGATTTTTATAATTAGTATATTTACAGTCTTCTTTTTTGTGTGTTCCAATTTAAGGGCGAGCATTCACAGGATTACTGAGTCACCCAATCTCACTGAACAAATTGAAGTGAGTGCTTGTGTATGCGTGCGTGTGTGTGTGTGTGTGTGTGTGTGTGTGTGTGTGTGAAGGGGTGGGGAGGGAACCAACCCAGATGTAATTTTTTTTAATATGAAATTTATTGTCAAGTTGGTTTCCATACAACACCCAGCGCTCATCCCAACAGGTGCCCTTCTCAATACGGAACCCAGATGTAATTACAGTAAAATTTTATGTACAAGTCTTACTGCTCATTGCCCTGCAATGCCATCTGGTGGTTGAAATGAAGGAAAACATTTCAGCCTCCACAGACAATTGCATAAACATTTGTCCCCTGCCTGTGATGAACAGACAATTTATTATCAAAACTGGGGCAGTTTTGAATGTAAAAAGGGGAAGTACTCATCATTTCCCAGGGACAACACGCGTCAAATATGACTGCCCCAGGCCAACCTGCACTAGATGCAACAGTAGTAATTATAATACATCAAGCATTTAATTTTACAGCACACCCTTTCTTTACAGGCATTATTATTATTTTTTAAATATGAAATTTATAGTCAAATTGGTTTCCATACAACACCCAGTGCTCATCTCAACAGGTGCCCTCCTCAATTACAGGCATTATTTTGTAACATCCACACAGTACCCCATGAAGGGTGAGTTCAATTATTATCTTCACTTTAGTGATGAAGACAGGGGGCTTTCAGGTTTTCCATATAAAATTAGAATGTCCAGTTAATTTCAGCGAATCAGCAAATAATTTTTTTGCATAAGTATGCCACACACATTCAGATAAGCAATGGTTCACTTTTTTTTTTATTTTTTTCTCTTTTAAAAAAAATTTTTTTTAAACGTTTATTTATTTTTCAGACAGAGAGAGACACAGCATGAACGGGGGAGGGGCAGAGAGAGAGGGAAACACAGAATCGGAAGCAGGCTCCAGGCTCTGAGCCATCAGCCCAGAGCCCGACGTGGGGCTCGAACTCCCGGACCGCGAGATCGTGACCTGAGCTGAAGTCGGGCGCTTAACCGACTGAGCCACCCAGGCGCCCCAACAATGGTTCACTTTTTAGTATATGTCGTGCAATCTATCTGAGACATATACTAAAAATTATTTGTAGCTTCTCTGAAATTCAAATGTAACTGGATGGTATATTGTTTTTCCTAAGTCTGGCAACCCCGGGCTGTAGAGGTTAAGTAGCTTGCTTCAGGTGGTATCAGCGGCCAGCACAGAGCTGGTTTTTGAGACCGGCTTTTGCTCAGAACAAAGCTCAGGCCTTACCTGCATGACCACCACCTACTCCTAACCAAGAAGCACCCATCTGGGTGGGGAGGCAGAAGTCCGAGCTATGTAACCACACTTGGACCTCCACCTCCATACGCAGGTATGCACGGAGGGAGTAGTATATGAAGGATTGACTCAGAATCGTTAACAGCACGGTTTGTTTGAATTTGGTAAAACCCACAAAATTTTAGCGCAGAAAGTGCAGTAGGGCCATAGGAAGAACCTAGACCCAGGCACCAGAAGACGCTGGAAGATTGGGGAAGATTTGCACAGGGTGGGATACAAATGCCAGCTTGGAACTTTGGGCTCGGTACAGTGGAAATGAAGTCTGGTGGGCATGATCATGGAGGGAGCCTGGGAATTCTTAGGAGGCATTTTCATTTTTAATTAATTAATTTATTAGAGAGAGACACAGAGAGAGAGGGCGTGCACGCACGAGGTAGAGGGACGGAGAGAGGATCTTAAGCAGGCTCTGCGTCCGGCACAAAGCCCAAACTCACCAACGGCAAGATCACTGATGTGGGAAAAGAAGGCAGAAGGAAATGGTAGATAAAGTTAAATTTCCTTGTAACCTGCAGTCCATTGATAGACACTTGAGGCAGGCAGAGAATAACAGGGAGGCCAGGGACTCCCTGCCTTCTTAGTGTTAATACTTTGCTGGAGGGGAAAACAACCCGAGCTTGACAACAGCGAGGTTTCCAGGATCCTGGGAGTCTTTGTTTGCATATGAAGCTCCTCTTGGAAACTTCCCCTCCTCTTTACTCCCCAAACTCCCAAGTTTGTAATCAGCCTCTCCTCATAATCCCCAGGGCAGCTCTTTCTGCCCCTGAGTCCTGTCCCCAGGCTTTAACCAAAGACGTCTCAAGAATTCTTTCTTAGCTGTGGGTCTGGACTCCCCCCACCATTCCCAAACCACATCAATCATGACCTGAGCCAAAATCAAGAGTCAGACGCTTAACTGACTGAGCCACCCAGGTGCCCCCAATAGCATTTTCCTGCTCACTTCCCAGTAGGATGTCACAGAGGACGAGCCCACACTAAGGCCCCCCCTAGGAGGGATGGCTCTTCTGATCAATATCCTTGGGTGGCCAGCCTCCACTGGGGGCCAGCATGTGGTTGTGAGCGCTGGGGCTAAGCCTGAGCCACCCACTTTTAGAATATGTGTTTTGAGGAATCTTCTGGTTCACAAACCCCTCTTATGAAACTACCCTCCAACTCTCAGACAGGGTCCCTGGCTGTCTCTCTGCCCACCCGGCAGGTGGCAGTGGGGACCCCAGACCAAGGTGGATGATCAGAGTCTATCCCCTGGGGACTTAGAATTGGGGCCCAAGACACTAGTTAGTCTCTGGTGATAAGGATATAAAACCTTGGGAGCTGGGAGGGTCCTGACAGGATAGAGGGAAAGAGGGAGAGAAGGAGGAAGAGGAGGAGGAGGTGGAAGGGAAGGGGAGGGGAATGAGGAAGAGGAGGGAGAGGGGAGGAGGAGGGGGAGGGGAGGAGGGAAAAGGATCGAGAACCACAAAAAGAAGCAGGGACCCTGTGGCCTCAGTTGCACCTGGGAGCCCAGGCCTAGCTTACTGATGACCTCCCAGCTCCCAGTTCTGGAACCTGCTTTCCAAATGAGTATCATGTTCCAGTTCCGGAAGGTCCTGAAAGCTTCATGTGCTCGAGCAGACCCTCAGCCTTCCCGTCTACACAACATGTCACTATCGGCACTTTCAGCCTGGATGATGACACCCAGCATGTGGTCCAAGAACCACAGCCCCACCCACTGGGTCTCCCCTTCTCATTTTCAGTACAGAGAAACCCTGCATTGTCATCAATTTACCGGAAATAGGTTTCTTTGGAGACTCTTCCTCCAGGATGTCTCTCTTGTACGTGAAACACTGGAACATGGCCTCCAAACTGTGCTAAGTCAACCTCCCTATGTGTCAGGGGGACCCCCTCCTGGCTGGGCTGTCGGGGTCCTGCTCTTACCTCAGCTTTTCCCTGTCTTCCCTCGTCATGAGCCCTTCCCTGCAGCCATGAAATGTCCGTTACATCCCTGCCTTGGGGCTATGCCTGATTTCTCAGCTTCCAGGTATCCCCTCTGAAGGACTTGGGGGTTTGGTGTCCCAGAGGACTGTGTACCCAGGTAATGTGCCTACTTAGTCAGGTCTGTCGCCACCGAATGGCCAGGTGAGGCCATAAGAGAAATTCTGCCCAGAACAGAGGTGGCATTTTTCTTGGGCCAGATGAAGTGACCCAGGATGTAGTCACTTATGCTAGGCCAGGTCACCAAACTGGGGCTTAATTCTTAACCTAACTGCAGTTTCAACCTCCCCCAGAAATGTAAGTCTTAACAGGTCAGTCAGGAAGTTTCTATTAAACACCAACGGGGTAGTCTGTCACAGGGGCCCTCTCTACCCACCAAAGGAAGAGGAGGGAATCTGCAAAGGACCCCTGGCCCCTTTCCCTAAGGGAAACGGAAGTTGCTTGAAACAATCCTTTCTTTTCTTTTGCTAATAATTTCCTTGCCTCACCCTCCTTCCTATATAACCATTTTGTTAGCTCAGAGCCCCTCTCTACTTGCTGGATGGGATGCTACCCAACTCAAGAATCACCTAATAAAGTCAGTTCGATCTTCAAATTTACTCCGTCAAGTTTCGTTTCTTAACGCTGTGAACTTCGCCCCTTACTGTGGTTTAGACCTCGTACTTGCTTGTGGGATTTATTTTTCTTGCACGTCTTTCTCTCCTACCTGACTGTTTGCTCCATGAGGGCGGAAACCATGTCTGTTTTCTGTACCTTCAGTAGACGAACTGATCCCTGACACGTGTGCTGAGAAACCAACGAGTATCGGGACACTCTGTGTTGTAAATGACAGAATTCTGGAGGTACTTCACCTTTGGAGGCTTCACCTGGATCATCTTGGGCACAGACTGAATCCCAGGCCCTCTCTGCCATCGTGTTGGCTTGGCTGAAGGCCAGCCTGATCTATTCTCTTCCAGGTCATGGTCAGGTGGACAGCTAATGAGCATTAGTTTATTTGGGGGGAGACAGAAGAAACAGACAGGAAATATAATTCATGTACTTCCTGTGAATATAATAGTCACCAAGTTTGTTTCACACTGCCCCAGAGACTAGTGCGTAATGTCATTTGTCCCTAAAATATTTTCCTGCAAATATTGTTTGTAGAATATATAAAACAATCCATTTGGTTTGGTATTAATGTGTTTTCCTGCCATAGTGTGTGCTGACCAGTGATGAGCGAGAAACCCTCTGAAGGCCTGGTCTACAAGGGATGCCATTAAAAAAAATTTTTTTTTAGTATCTATTTATTTTTGAGAGACAGAGAGAGACAGAGCACAAGTGGAGGAGGGGCAGAGAGAGAGGGAGACACAGAATCTGAAGCAGGCTCCAGGCTCCGAGCTGTCAGCACAGAGCCCTGTGCGGGGCTCAAACCCATGGACTGTAAGATCATGACCTGAGCCAAAGTTGGGCACTTAATCTACGGAGCCACCCAGGCACCCCAGGATGCCATTTTATTATTATTATTATTATTATTATTATTATTATTATTATTATTATTTTAACTTTATAAGTATTTTATTATTTGTTGTGGGGAGAGTGCATACTGGGGAGGGGTAGGGAGAGGAGGACAGAGGATCCGAAGCTGGCTCTGGCTGACAGGCTGACAGCAGTGAGCCCTATGTGGGGCTCGAACTCATGAACCGGGGGATCATGACCTGGGGTGAAGTGAGATGCTCAACCGACTGAGCCACCCAGGCACCCCAAAGGGAAGCCATTTTAGATTTCTAAGTCAGCATGACGGTACGTAATCTTTGTGTCGATCAAAAGGCTGGTTTAGGGTCTGCTGAGCATGCTTCTTACGTAGCCTGAAGGAAAATCATCTTGTTTTTAAAATATTGATCACCGCCCCTCCTAACTCCGTGCATTCCTGATGTTAAAGCTCATGATTCCTGCCTGTATGTTAATCTGTGGTCTTTTGAGCTCTCACAAGATGTAAAAACTGTTCATTCTCTGGGGTGCTTTCTTCACTGTGAAGGCGGCGGGCAGCTCTCTTGGGCTTGAAGAAAATTCTTTCTTTTAGAGATTCTAAAGATTTGTTCCTTTTGCAGGGACACCAGTGAGAGCTAGTGAAGCTGCCTGAAGCATCACCTCCAAAGGCCAACAGTAATACCCAATGCGGAGCATAACTCTGACAATCGCAAAGCACTCTCTCACAGCGTGACTTGTGTGAGTGAATTTCTTGATGATTTAACTTTCAACTTAACATTTTTTGTCTTAGGCTTTTTACTTAAACCTTTTATTTTAGCATGGTTTTGATTTACGGTAAAATTGTGAGTGTAGTACAGTGGGTTCCTATAGTCTCCTAAAGTTAACTTAACATCTTATGTCTGTATGGTGCATAAAACACATCACAGAAATCCGAGTTGAGGGATTCCACAAAATATCTGCCCAGTCCTCAAACTGTGAAGGTCATCAAAAACAAAGAAAATCTGAGAAGGCTGAGGGGGCCAGGTGACTAAATGTCACACACGTGGCTTCCTGGACAGAATTCAGGATAGGAAAAAGGACATTAGGGGAAAACAGGACATCTGAGTAAATTATGCACGTTGGCTCATAAGAAGGCATCAATAGATGTCATGTTGACCATGGTCGTGTAAGATTAATAATAGGGGACACTGGAAATCCTGTGTATATCACTGTATTTTTTCTTAAATCTAAAACTACCCTAAAATAAAAAGCTTACTTCACACACACACACACACACACACACACACACACACACACACAATCCAGGTGAAATCTAAGAAATACGAAGGTACAACCCTTGAGCTCATAGATAAGAGAAGAGATTGGTATTTGGCAGAGGCAGGAAGTAGATGAAGGGGGTAAAAAGATACAAACTTCCAGTTATAAAATAAATAAGTCCCAGGGACATAATCCAGAACATGGTGACTGTAGTTAACAGAGTTGTTCCTTATACTTGAAAGTTGTTAAGGAAGTAGTTCTTAAAAGTTCTCATCACAAGAAGCAAAGTTCCATAACTGTGTGAGGTGAGGGATGTTAGCTGGGATCATTTAACAGTTTATACAAATAGGCTGTCCACTAAAGACTAGGATGATGTTTTATGTCAATTATATCTCCATTTAAAAAATCCCGACGCTTTATAAAGCAAAATAAAACAACTAACACCCTCACAGAGAGAATCCTAGTGTAAAGGGGCTAATGAGTTGAACTGCGGGTGGCAGTAACTTCACCCGTAGGAACAGACATTTGAAATCACTTTCATTGTAAGGACAGCTTTCCAAAGGGGAGGTTAGGTTAGTGACGCATCTTACACATTTGTCGTAAATATTCTAATGCAAAGACAGGATGGGAAGACCACAGGGAGTCTTTGGGGTCAGAGTCAGGGGCAAAGCTGGTTTACAGATGCCATGACTCTTGGCAATGTGATAAAATGTTTAGAGCCTCAGTTTTAGTGTCTGTAAAATGGGTATAGTAATGCCCAGCTCTCATGAGTGTTGAGCTGATTAATGAGACCATCGAAACGACCCCTTACACAGTGTCTGGCTCAGAGAAACAAACCTTTCTACCTTCCACCGAGGCTGAGCCCCAAAATTGGTATGAATCACAAGGAAGCCTTATTTGGAAGTGGAAACTCTGTAGAACGTATTGAATGTAGAAAGTTAGTTTTAATTCAAGTGCATATACCCTCTAGAGCAGAAACACCAAGGTGAAATTTTACTGCCTGTTGTAGGTAATTGGGATTTGCATGCCAATAACTGATTAAATTAAACCCTCTGAAAATTATACTCTCTACAAGTAACTCCCAGGATCTTATCTGCATTGTTCATTTCATTCAGAATAGTTTCAAATAATTACAAATTTGATATTATCATAAATTCCAAATGAAAGAAACCTAGATCCATGAAGTTTTAATTTACTGTTAAAATAACCAGGTGCTTGAAAAAATGTGGTGTCTTTCCCCATATGTTCCACATTCCTCTCCTGACAGTGTGAGGTCCTGGGTCTAATGAGGCAGCATTAAATATAAATAATGTGCTTCTCTCCTACTGCCAAACCCGATGACATACTCACCAGTGGGGAGCGGGGACATTTACTTTCAGAACGTAGTGGAAAGTGTCCTAAAGACAAAAAGGGAATCAGAGTGATGTAGTAAAACAAACAAATAAACAAACAGCAAGCCAGCCAGCATGACTTAATTTTTTTTAATGTTTATTTATTTTTGAGAGAGAAAGAGACAGAGCATGAGTGGGGGAGGGGCCGGGAGAGAGGGAGACATAGAATCTGAAACAGGCTCCAGTCTCCGAGCTGTCAGCAAAGAGGCCGACGCGGGCTCAAACTCACGAGCTGTGAGATCATGACCTGAGCCGAAGCCAAGAGTTGGATGGCCAAGCGACTGAGCCACACAGCGCCCCATTGTGAAGCACTTTTAGAGGTCACTAGACCTATTTAGAAAGGAACCAGGGTATCTTCCATTTTGTTGTGTAAAACCGAGGCCATTTGTCCCCCTAACCTAGAGACCCGTTGGCGTTTTTCCGCAAGTGAGAACAGCAGAATCTCTTTCTTCTCTGTTGTGGTTGAAATAAAAGAGCTTTGACCGTCTCAACATGTGAACCAAAAAAATCCAAGTTTTAGACCCTTCACCAGACCCAAAAGAAGACCAAGCCTCCTCCTCCTGACACCCAATGGGGCTCAGTCCATAAAGCTTGACTTTGGCCCAGATGACCATTCTTCTCCAGCTGGTTTGCATGGTGAGTCCATGAAGGACAGACACAATGTTAAGCTCAGTAATGGTGGTTTCATTTCAGTGTGAACTAGGGGAGAACATTACAGGCCCGCCAGGTTCATCATTCCACAGATCCTAGGTGTAGGATGGGACTAGGGTAGCCAACTGTGTTTTAAGCCAGAAATCAAATGAAAGAAAACCGTGATGTGCACACCAGCCATGGGGGATGGCTGCAGTTTCAGAATGTGGACTGGGAAGGTGTCAGTGGATGGAGATGTCACGATGGTACCGTGCGCCCAGGAGCCTGGGGTCAGACGATGTACAGGAGCGGGACTGGCTGCTTTCACTGCCCAGCGGCCACTGGTGCAATTTTGCCAGAAACCTCATGTTCTGTAGGACCAGAGATCTGGGCTACTGGTGGGAGGGGTCACACTGAAAGAGTTCCATTGAATACTTGGGGCCTCCCCTGATGGTGGCCGAGGAGGCAAAGGAAGCAGGTACTCTTTCAGCAGGGGCCCTTGACCCCGGTTATCACTGGGGCTGTGGCCGCTGTGTGTCACAGCAGCACCGGGAGCACAGCTCTTGCTTGGAGACCCAGCCTGGTGATAATGATGGTCATTGGCCCCCAGGCAAGTGGCCTGGAACAGCAGACGTGCGGGTGGAGCGTGGGGGTCATCTTGGAGCAGTGGTGGAGGAGGGAGACGATGCGTTTTGGCCGTGGCCCCTGGTTAGCCTCAGGTGCTGGACACCCACGCCTTCTCTGTGGAGCCATCTGTGCATTGGGGCTGGCCACTGTCTTACAGACCAGGAGACAGAGAGGGACTGGTGTAGAGCGGGAGCCATTCGAATGGTGTGAGGGTTGTCCCTCAGCACACGTGTGAGGCTCTCGGACTCCTGTTACCTTGGCCTGACCCCAGACTCGGGCAGGGGCTGGGGCTACACTGGTGCTCCTGGCCGGGCTTCGCGCTGATAAGAGCTGAATTCTTGCACCTGCTGCTGGACTTGCTTTCTCCTCTGACGCTGTGAGTGGGGGACGTTCAACAGGGGCAGCTTGTGACCTCGACACCATCCTGGACCTGTGGGGCCGAGGCTGGTGACGAGGCGCCTGCTCTTCCTTCCTTCAGACGGACAGCCTGGGGCCAGTCTGCACAATTCTCGGGGGGCCAAGTGGCACAGAGCGGTTTCCTTGACAAGACAGTCTCTTCTTCCCTCCCCTCTCACTGCCGTGCGTGGAATTGTGTCCTGCAAAAAGGGATGTTCAAGTCTTAAGCTCTGGTCCCTGTGAACGTGACCTTATCTGGAAATAGGGTCTTTGCAGATGCAATCACACTAAGATGAGGTCATACTGGGGTGGGGCGTGTCCTAATTCAACGTGACTGCTGTCTTTATAAAAAGACGTCGTGAAGACGTGTGGAGAGAAGGCCATGAGACCACAGAGGCAGGGATCGAAGCCACGGCCAGGCGCACCACAGATCGATGGCCACCACGAGACTTGGAGGGAGGCTCTCCTAAGGTTTCGGTGGGAGCACGGCCTTGCCGACATCTTTGTTTCTGGCTTCTGGTCTCCGGACCTGTGAGAAAGTAAACCACCAGCTTTACCCCCTGGTCTGTGTTTACGCCATCCTGGGAGATGAATGCCCTCGTTCTGTTTCCTCTCTCCAGTTTTCCAGTATCACCTCCCAAATCAACCACCTGCTTACTGGTCCATGGCTTCCCAGGGTTTTCTTGTTAGGAACCCAGGCCAAGACGCCCCTGTGCTGTGTGAAGAGGGAAACCTTAGTGTCTAAATGAGACTTAAGTTTCTGAACGAACTCCTTTTTTTGTGAAATATTCAATTATAATGATACCACTTGCTGGCCTGGCACTGTATAAACATATCAGATTTAATCCCACGCAACCCCACATGGTAGATAGTAACAATCCTATTTTGCAGAAGAAAAACAGTCTGGTTGAGTTTAAGTAACTTAGAGCATTTGTGACCCCAGACCTTGTTCTAACTACCTATCACCAAAAATGCCCAGGAAATCTGGAATTTCTCTGATGGTCTCTAGATTTTATCTACAAATCCTCTTGTATTTGTTGGTATATAGGTTTGGCTGCTATAAAGACCAAAATAGTAGCGGCTTGCACAGGCAGGTGTTTATTTCTCTCTACAAACGCCTACATATTGGGGGCAGGCCTGCTCTTCAAGCTTTCAAGGGCTCAGGTTCCTTCTTCCCGCCTGCTCTGCCATCTTGGGGGTGTGGTTCATGATGGCTCAACGTCACCTCCACTCTCCAGCCAGTAAGAAGGTGGGAAAAAGGGAGACAGAACAGATTTCTTTGTAAGGACAGGATCTATTCACGTCCCATTGATCAGAATTTAGATGCACGGCCGTGCTTAGCTGCAAGGTGCGAGGGCTGAGAAATCAGTCTGGATTTGTGTCCTGCTAGAGCGTAGGGTTCTGTTGCCACAGAATATGAGAACGTGGATGTTAGGGGATGGCAGCAGCCATTCATGGGACACCTTTGTGCATGGAACGGCACCAAGCCTCGTTGGGAAGAGAAAGATGAATGAATGCATTCTGATTCCTGAACCCAAAAGGAGGAGACAACGAAAGTGAAGTTTCATTAGCTGGTAGAGGTAGACGTTGTGGCCCACGGAATGGCAAGGATACAATATATGGGGAGCGTCGGTATCCAAGTAGGTTCAACCAGCAGGTCCTGGCCGGGAGGATACACAAAATAAACCAATAAAGAAATTAAGGTGGGAGGAATAATATTAAGCTAATTCAAGACTAGAAATACAGATCTCCTTGGGGTATTATAAAAAAAACCCAAACAATACACTGACCTCAACTTCAGTCTTGGAAGGAAATACACCAGGTGAATAAAGCAGAGCAGAGGGGCGGGCGCCTGGGTGGCTCAGTTGGTTAACGGTCTGAATTCTGCTCAGGTCATGATCTCGTGGTTCGTGAATTCCAGCCCCACATCGGGCTCTGTGCTGACAGCCTGCTTGAGATTTTCTCCCTCTCTCTCTCCATCCTTCCCTCCCTTCCTCTCTCAAAAATAAACATTAAAAAAAAAAAGCAGACTGGAGACATGGGAGCAGTGAAGCCAGAGAACATTAACTGGACAGCAGCACTTTCACAGCCGGTGCAAGAAATCAAGGGGTCTGCAGGGTCGTGCTCCATCTGGAGCCTGTGGAGGAGAATCCGTCTCCCCTCCTCCAACCTCAGATGTTCTCAGCCTCTGTCTTCATGTGGCCTCTCCTGTGTCTCTCATACTGTCTTTCCTGCTATATGTGTCTGTATCTGTGTCCAAACTTCTCCTTTGTATAAGGACACCAGCCACACTGGATTAGGCCGCACTCTAATGACCTCATTTTAATGTGACTTGTCGGTAAAGATCCTGTCTCCACAGCAGGTCACATTCTGAGGTCCTGCCGATGTGGACTTTGACCTAGTTTTTTGGACAGGCACAGTTCAACCCACAATGGCTTGCTTGATGGACATTCATATCTGAGGTCAAAGGAAATTTAAGTCTGTCTTAAAAGCAAGAAAGATCCCACCCTAGAACCAATATTAACATCTAGGTGTGAGAAGTAAGGGAGATGATTCATTTTCAGAAATACCAAATAAATGCTGTGTTGTCTAGTTAACAGTAGGTTTATAACCTATTGGAAATATGTACAACCCCCCCCCCCCCAACAATGGAGTCCCAAACCCTTAGACACTTCACTTCCTGGTTCTTCTTCCCCTCTCTATTTCATGGGCTTATTTTCATGGGGTTTGCAATGAGCATGCACCAAAGAACAAAGGGAGGAGGGACTGAAAGTCTGGAACCTCAGGGAATGTAGGTTTGTTCCAATTAGACTACTCTTTGACTTATATGGGCATAGGCGCCTTCCGGGTAAGGCTGTAACCTCTGTAGTGTTCAGCCAATGAGGAACCAGGGGAGGGACTTACCTCTATAGTGCTCAGCCAATGAGGAACCAGGGGAGGGACTCACTCTGTAGTGCTCAGCCAATGACGAACCAGGGGAGGGACTTACCTCTGTAGTGCTCAGCCAATGAGGAACCAGAGGAGGGACTTGATTGCTAGGAGATAAATTGTCTGCTGTAACTGTCCCAGTGTGCCTGTCCATCAGATACCTGCTCTTGCAAGAATGTTGATTAAAGCCTGGCTTCACTGGGCTTGAATCTCCACCTCCCTCCTTTGATTGGGTCGGTGACCCACACGGGGAGTTCCATTTTCCAAGCAACATGAACCCCTAAGTGAACCTGAGTTGCCAAGAGAGGGCGATGTGGTCACTCCTCAGCCACATGCACCTGTGAGGCATCAGGCCAGTCTGACATGAGGATGATTCTGCAGTAAAATAGAAGAAATTAGATGATGAGGTTCCCAAAGGCAGTTTATACTTTCCTATGCTTTCAAATTCATTTTCAAAAATCTTTTGTTTGTCTTTGAGAATCTTAGTTTGCTTTCAAGGGTCACTTTTAGTGTCCAACCATTAGTGTGTGGGCTGCATGACACAGGACTGTCATGAGGTGGGGACTCTGGGCATAGGGCCAGGCTGCAGCAGAAAGCCCCCCCCCCCTTTTGTTTTCTTTTTCTTTTTTAGCTTATTTATTTATCTTGAGAGAGAGAGAGAGAGAGACAGAGGGAGAGGGAGAGAGAGAGAATCCCAAGCAGGCTCCACATCATCAGCACAGAGCCCGATGTGGGGCTTGAACTCACAAACTGTGAGATCATGACCTGACCCTAAACCAAGAATTAGATGCTTAACCGACTGAGCCACCCAGGAACCCTCAAAGGCATTTCTTTAGGAAAGAAAGCAGCCCTTGCAACTTCAAGGGCACATTATTCTTGTGGACCTTCCTCCAGGGATTTTGTGACTCAAGGGGCACCACGGACAGAGAGCATTTTGCAAATTCCTAGTCACAGGAGGGGTCTATCAGCTTTGCACTCCAGTCAACCACATTCACAAATATGACAATATCACGTGCTGTTGAGGGTGTGGTGAAGTAAGTCACCTTTGACACTGCATGTGGGATCATAAGTTGGCATAGTTCTGGAAACTCCTTCAACTTTATCAGCATATATATTTTCAAGTTTATTTATTTAAAAATTTTTAAATGCTTATTTATTTTTGAGAGAGAGACAGAGACAGAGCATGAGCGGGGGAGCGGCAGAGAGAGAGGGAGACACAGAATCCAAAGCAGGCTCCAGGATCCGAGGTGTCAGCGCAGAGCCTGATACAGGGCTTGAACGTACAAACTGTGAGATCATGACCTGAGACAAAGTCGGACACTTAACTGACTGAGCCACCCAGGGGCCTCCAGTTTATTTATTTATTTAGAGGGGGGGGGAATTGTGCTAACATGTGAGAGCAGAGGAGGGGCAGAGAGAAAGGGAGAGAGAGAGGGAGGGAGGGAGAGAGAATCCCAAGCAGGCTCTATGCTCTCAGTGCAGAATCTGACACAGGGCTTGAGATCATGAACTGAGCTGAAATCAAGAGTCAGATACTTAACTGTCTGAGCCACCCAGGTGCCCCAACTTCATCAATAACTTTTTTTTAATTAAAAAAAATTTTTTTTATTATTGAGAGAGAGCGAGAGCATGGGAGTACATGAGTGGGGGGAGGGCAGAAAGGGAGGGAAACACAGGATCTGAAGCAGGCTCCAAGGCTCTGGGCTGTCAGCACAGACCCTGATGTGGGGCTCAAACTCACGAACCTCGAGATCTTGACCTGAGCCAAAGTCAGACGCTTAACCGACTGCCAGCCAGGTGCCCCTTCATCAATAATTTTAAAGTGACTAATGTTTTTACATGATCCTAATGAAAAGAGCCTAATGTAGATACAGTACCAAATGCAAAATACAACCCCCCAGCCCAACACTCTCTGTACATAAATACATTCATCTCAGTATTATTTGCAATACTAAAAAGCTGGAAGCAACATAGTGTTTAACCACATGGGTATTCTTACTGTCATGATGATACTTATAATAATGATGTTATATTATGAATCATAATACAGCACATTATTATGAAGCCATTAAGACTGTTCATGCATGGTTTTTAATGGTAGGGAACAATGCTCATGATACCGTGTTACATGAAGAAGGATATAAAGTCATATTCTACTATATAATACATGAATGTATACCGGTTCTTCAAGGAGAACACGTCTAGAATCGAATATATAGAGGCAACTTAATGTTTAACAATAAAGAATTCTTTAAATAACTGATGGTACATCCATAAAGCAATACTCTTCTGGCCACTTCAAATATTCTGTAGGAATCCATAAGTTTATGGAAGACACTTAGGCCATTTGCTTAAGTAGTTGTAACCGCTCCCTAGGATTACAGTTACCGAGTCCTGCCCATAGGCTCCTTAAAGGGACCCGCATTTATTCTCTTGCAGTTCTGGAAGCTGGAAGTCTGAAATTAAGGTGTTGGCAGGACCTCGTTTCTTCTGAAGCCTCTGGGGGAGACTCCTTTCTGCCTCTTGTAGCTTCTGGAGCTTGCTAGCCACTCTTGGTGTCCTGTAACACCTCACTCCAATCTCCCCCTCTGTTGTCACCTGGTACACCCCAGTGTGCCTTCCAGCGCTCGCTCTTCTGTGTATATCTCTGTGTCCACATTGCTCTCTTCTTTTTTTTTTTTTAAGTGTATTTATTCATTCCGAGAGAGACTCAGAGAGCGTGCAAGTGGGGGAGGGGAAGACAGAGGGAGACACAGAATCCAAAACAGGCTCCAGGCTCCGAGCTGTCCCCAGACAGCTGTCAACTCACGAACTGTAAGGTCACGACCTGAGCCGAAGTCCGACGCTTAACTGACTGAGCCACCCAGGCGCCCCTCACATTCCTTTCTTATAAGGACACCAGTCATACTGGGTTAGGGCTCTCTGTAATCCAATATGACTTTACCTAATTTAACTAGTTACATCTACCAAGACCCTGTCTCCACATAAGGTCACATTCTGAGGTTCTGGGTAGATACAAATTTTGAGTAGTGAAGACACTCACTACTCAATCCCGTTTAGTGGGTTAGGTGGAAAACACAGATTTGGTATATAAAATTACACTGAATGCTTTGTAAAAAGTTAAATATTAAACTTAACATACACACATACACTCATAGACATACAAATGCACATACACACACATTAAAAATCGGAAGGCTTTATAACAAACACTATAGTGAGTCTCTCTGGAACCCAAGGTTTTGGGTTCTGCTTTAATTATCTGTTATTTGTGCGTCTCCCCCTCCCCCGCCGCCTGAATTTTCCACATTTTCTACATTGACAACACATTCCTTTTATAATGAAAACAATATTGAATTAAAAAACATTTTACCAAATTGTCAAACATTAAAATAGCTGATGGTATTGATTGCATCGGCCATTAACTACTAGGGGCACTGTAAGTATCTTGGAGAGATTTTGCTAATCCAGGAAACTTTCAGACTCCTTGCAATGTGTGTGTCTTTTGACCCAGCAAGTGCATTAAAAAAAATAGACTTTTATTTTTTAGAGCAGTTTGGGGATCACAGCAAAACTGAGCAGAAGGTACAGACAGTTCCCACATAAGCCTTGCTCTACACACGTATAGTCTTCTCCATTGCCACATCCCCTGGCCAGAGTGGTACATTTGTTGCAATTGATGAATCTACATTGATACATCATGATCACACAGAGTGCGCACTTGACCTTACAGTTAACGCTTGGTGTTGTACATGACAGATTTCGCCAAATGTATAGTGACGTGCACCCACCATTATAGGATCGTGCAGAGTATTTTCACTCTCCTAAAAATCCTCTCTTCTCTGCCTATTTATTCCCCCACTTCCCTGCCATTACTCATCTTCTTACTGTCTCCATCATAGCAACTGCATTTTTCAGAAGGGATCCTAAGGAATCATCAGGGGCAGACTCTCTGATCAGCTGAGACGGTGTTGATCACCATATGCACCGCGAAGCTGGACAGAGGGAATCGGCTTAGGTAAGTGATGCTACCATCCATTGACGGAATTATGCCTAGTCATTAAAAATAATGTATTTACTGACTGGGGACAGGGATTTATAATATATTAAGTAAATAAAATTTGACTACTAAACAGTAGGTCCCATCTGAACATTTTTTAGCATATACACACCATGCTGTTAACAGTGCTTGTCTTCATGGTGTGCTTAAAAGCAATCTATTTAAAATGTTTCTCCTGGGGTGCTTGGGTGGCGCAGTCGGTTAAGCGTCCGACTTCATCTCAGGTCATGATCTCACGGTTCGTGGGTTCGGGCTCCAAGTTGGGATCTCTGCTGGTAGCTTTGAGCCTGGAGCCTGCTTCCGATTCTGTGTCTCCTTCTCCCCTGCTTGTGCTCTCTCTCTCTCAAAAGTCAACAAATATATATTTAAAATAAAATAAAATGTTTCTCCTTTTGGATTACCTGCATTGTCTATTTTTTTTTCATAGTGAATAGGTATCACTTTTTAAGTAAGGAAAATAATAGAAGCCACTCAATAATTTATAATGCTTATCCATGGATGATATTGAGATTATAGATGGTTTTTATTTTCTTCTTTATATTAGTTGAGCTTAACATGAAATAGCTGTTTCTGTAAGAAAAAAAAAAACACAGGTAAATGTGGTCCAACCTACTGCTTTTAGTACTTTAAAAAAGTTCTACACAGATCATGGCCCTTATCTGCTTAAAGTGCTCAAAGAACTCCTTCCTGTTCCTGGGATTTAAGATTGTGGCTCTCATACAAATTTGAAAGGAACATGTGGGGCGCCTGGGTGGCTCAGTCCGTTGAGTAGTTGAGCGTCTGACTTCAGCTTGGGTCATTATCTCACGGTTCAGTTGGTGAATTCAAGCCCCATATGCAGCTCGCTGCTGTCAGTGCAAAGTCTTCTGCAGAATCCTCTGTAGCTCTCTCTCTCTGTCCATCCCCCTCTCGTGTTCTTAAAATATACATCTGGGGCACCTGGGTGGCTCAGTTGGTTAAGTGTCCGACTTCCACTCGGGTCATGATCTCATGGTTCATGAGTTCAAGCCCCTCCCGTATTGGGCTCTGTGGTGACAGCTCAGAGCCTGGAGCCTGCTTCGGATTCTGAGTCTCTCTCTCTCTCCCCCTCCCCTGCTCATGCTCTGTCTCTCTTTCTCTCTCAAAAATCAATAAACATTTAAAAATTTTTTAAAAATGTTTAATTAAAAAACCTAAAATGAAAAATGAAAAATGTTTAATGTTTTTTTAATATGAAATTTATTGTCAAATTGGTTTCCATACAACACCCAGTGCTCATCCCAACAGGTGCCCTCCTCAATACCCATCCCCCACCCTCCCCTCTCTCCCGCCCCCCATTAACCCTCAGTTTGTTCGCAGTTTTTAAGAGTCTCTTATGGTTTGGCTCCCTCCTTCTCTAACTTTTTTTTTCCTTCCCCTCCCCCATGGTCTTCTGTTAAGTTTCTCAGGATCCACATAGGAGTGAAAACCTATGGTATCTGTCTTTCTCTGTATGACTTATTTCACTTAGCATAACACTCTCCAGTTCCATCCACGTTGCTACGAAAGGCCACATTTCATTCTTTCTCATTGCCACGTAGTATTCCATTGTGTATATAAACCACAATTTCTTTATCCATTCATCAGTTGATGGACATTTAGGCTCTTTCCATACTTTGGCTATTGTTGAAAGTGCTGCTGTAAACATTGGGGTCCAAGTGCCCCTCTGCATCAGCCCTCCTGTATCCCTTGGGTACATTCCTAGCAGTGCCATTGCTGGGTCATCAGGTAGATCTGTTTTCAATTTTTTGAGGAACCTCCACACTGTTTTCCAGAGTGGCTGCACCAGTTTGCATTCCCACCAACAGTGCAAGAGGGTTCCCTTTTCTCCACATCCTCACCAGCATCTATAGTCTCCTGATTTGTTCATTTTGGCCACTCCGACTGGTGTGAGGTGGTATCTGAGTGTGGTTTTGATTTGTATTTCCCTGATGAGGAGCGACGTTGAGCATCTTTTCATGTGCCTGTTGGCCATGTGGATGTCTTTAGAGAAGTGTCTATTCATGTTTTCTGCCCATTTCTTCACTAGATTATCTGTTTTTCGGGTGTGGAGTTTGGTGAGCTCTTTATAGATCCTGGATACTAGCCCTTTGTCCAATATGTCATTTGCACATATCTTTTCCCATTCCATTGGTTGCCTTTTAGCTTTGTTGATTGTTTCCTTTGCAGTGCAGAAGCTTTTTATCTTCATGCGGTCCCAATAGTTCATTTTTGCTTTTAATTCCCTTGCTTTTGGGGATGTGTCAAGTAAGAAATTGCTGCAGCTGAGGTCAGAGAGGTTTTTCCCTGCTTTCTCCTCTAGGGTTTTGATGGTTTCCTGTCTCACATTCAGGTCCTTTATCCATTTTGAGTTTATTTTTGTGAATGGTGTGAGAAAGTGGTCTAGTTTCATCCTTCTGCATGTTGCTGTCCAGTTCTCCCAGCACCATTTGTTAAAGAGACTGTCTTTTTTCCATTGGATGTTCTTTCCTGCTTTGTCAAAGATTAGTTGGCCATACTTTTGTGGGTCCACTTCTGGAGTCTCTATTCTATTCTGTTGGTCTATGTGTCTGTTTTTGTGCCAATACCATGCTGTCTTGATGAATACAGCCTTGTAGTAGAGGCTAAAGTCTGGGATTGTGATACCTCCTGCTTTGGTTTTCTTCTTCAACTTGACTTTGGCTATTCTGGGTCTTTTGTGGTTCCATACAAATTTTAGGATTACTTGTTCTAGCTTCGAGAAGAATGCCGGTGCAATTTTGATTGGGATTGCATTGAATGTGTAGATAGCTTTGGGTAGTATTGACATTTTAACAATATTTATTCTTTCAGTCCATGAGCATGGAATCCATAATCCTCCATAAGCTTTCTATAGTTTTCAGCATACAGATCTTTTACATCTTTGGTTAGGTTTATTCCTAGGTATTTTATGATTCTTGGTGCAATTGTGAATGGGATCAGCTTCTTTATTTGTCTTTCTGTTGCTTCATTATTAGTGTATAAGAATGCAACTGATTTCTGTACATTGATTTTGTATCCTGCAACTTTGCTGAATTCATGTATCAGTTCTAGCAGACTTTTGGTGGAGTCTATCTGGTTTTCCATGTATAATATCATGTCATCTGCAAAAAGTGAAAGCTTGACTTCCTCTTTGCCCATTTTGATGCCTTTGATTTCCTTTTGTTGTCTGATTGCTGATGCTAGCGCTTCCAACACTGTGTTAAACAGCGGTGAGAGTGGACATCCCTGTCGTGTTCCTGACCTCAGGGGGAAAGCTCTCAGTTTTTCCCCATTGAGGGTGATATTAGCTGTGTACCTTTTGTAAATGGCTTTTATGATGTTTAAGTACGTTCCTTCTATCCCGACTTTCTCGATGGTTTTTCTTAAGAAAGGATGCTGAATTTTGTCAAATGCTTTTTCTGTATTGATTGACAGGATCATATGGTTCTTATCTTTTCTTTTATTAATGTGATGTATCACATTGATCGATTTGCGAATATTGAACCAGCCCTGCAGCCCAGGAATGAATCCCACTTGATCATGGTGAATAATTCTTTTTACATGCTGTTGAATTTGATTTGCTAGTATCTTGTTGAGAATTTTTGCATCCATATTCATCAGGGATATTGGCCTGTAGTTCTCTTTCTTTCCTGGGTATCTGTCTGGTTTAGGAATCAAAGTAATGCTGGCTTCATAGAATGAGTCTGGAAGTTTTCCTTCCCTTTCAATTTTTTGGAAAAGGATAGGTATTATCTCTGCTTTAAATGTCTGGTAGAGGGGCGCCTGGGTGGCGCAGTCGGTTAAGCATCCGACTTCAGCCAGGTCACGATCTCGCGGTCCGTGAGTTCGAGCCCCACGTCAGGCTCTGGACTGATGGCTCAGAGCCTGGAGCCTGTTTCCGATTCTGTGTCTCCCTCTCTCTCTGCCCCTCCCCCGTTCATGCTCTGTCTCTCTCTGTCCCAAAAATAAATAAATGTTGAAAAAAAAAAATGTCTGGTAGAATTTCCCTGGGAACCCATCTGGTCCTGGACTCTTATTTGTTGGGAGATTTTTGATAACTGATTCAATTTCTTCACTGGTTATGGGTCTGTTCAATTTTTCTATTTCTTCCTGTTTGAGTTTTGGAAGTGTGTGGGTGCTTAGGAATTTGTCCATCTCTTCCAGGTTGTCCAGTTTGTTGGCATATAATTTTTCATAGTATTCCCTGATAATTGCTTGTATTTCTGAGGGATTGGTTGTAATAATTCCATTTTCATTCATGATATTATCTATTTGGGCCATCTCCCTTTTCTTTTTGAGAAGCCTGGCTAGAGGTTTATCAATTTTGTTTATTTTTTGAAAAAACCAACTCTTGGTTTCATTGATCTGCTCTACAGTTTTTTTTAGATTCTATATTGTTTATTTCTGCTCTGATCTTTATTATTTCTCTTCTCCTGCTGGGTTTGGGGTGTCTTTGCTGTTCTGCTTCTATTTCCTTTAGGTATGCTGTTAGATTTTGTATTTGGGATTTTTCTTGTTTCTGGAGATAGGCCTGGATGGCAATGTATTTTCCTCTCAGGACTGCCTTCGCTGCGTCCCAAAGCGTTTGGATTGTTGTCTTTTCATTTTCATTTGTTTCCATGTATTTTTAAGTTTCTTCTCTAATTGCCTGTTGACCCATTCATTCTTTAGTAGGGTGTTCTTTAACCTCCATGCTTTTGGAGGTTTTCCAGACTTTTTCTTGTGGTTGATTTCAAGCTTCATCGCATTGTGGTCTGAAAGTATGCATGGTATGATCTCAATTCTTGTATACTTATAAAGGGCTGTTTTGTGACCCAGTATGTGATCTATCTTGGAGAATGTTCCGTGAGCACTCGAGAAGAAAGTATATTCTGTTGCTTTTGGGATGTAGACTTCTAAATATATCTGTCAAGTCCATCTGATCCAGTGTATCATTCAGGGCCCTTGTTTCTCTATTGATCCTGTGTCTAGATGATCTATCCAGTGTTGTAAGTGGAGTATTAAAGTCCCCTGCAATTACCACATTCTTATCAATAAGGTTGCTTATGTTTGTGATTAATTGTTTTATATATTTGGGGCCTCCCGTATTTGATGCATAGACATTTGTAATTGTTAGTTCTTCCTGATGGATAGACCCTGTAATTATTATATAATGCCCTTCTTCATCTCTTGTTACAGTCTTTAATTTATTTATTAAAAAAAATTTTTTTTTTCAACGTTTATTTATTTTTGGGACAGAGAGAGACAGAGCATGAACAGGGGAGGGGCAGAGAGAGAGGGAGACACAGAATCGGAAACAGGCTCCAGGCTCCAAGCCATCAGCCCAGAGCCTGACGCGGGGCTTGAACTCACAGACTGCGAGATCGTGACCTGGCTGAAGTCGGACGCTCAACCGACTGCACCATCCAGGCGCCCCAACAGTCTTTAATTTAAAGTCTAGTTTGTCTGATGTAAGTATGGCTACTCCAGCTCTCTTTTGACTT
The DNA here is from genome assembly GCF_014898765.1 of Herpailurus yagouaroundi. NCBI lineage: Eukaryota > Metazoa > Chordata > Mammalia > Carnivora > Felidae > Herpailurus > Herpailurus yagouaroundi. Next base: position 6,094,517 of record NW_024412403.1, on the reverse strand, counting down.
CCAGTAGCATGATAGATAGTTCTCCATCCCCTCACTTTTTTTTTTTAACATTTATTTTTGAGACAGGGAGAGACAGCATGAACGGGGGAGGGTCAGAGAGAGAGGGAGACACAGAATCTGAAACAGGCTCCAGGCTCTGAGCTGTCAGCACAGAGCCTGACACGGGGCTTGAACTCACGGACTGCGAGATCATGACCTGAGCCAAAGTCGGATGCTTAACCAACTGAGCCACCCAGGAGCCCCCATCCCCTCACTTTCAATCTGAAGGTGTCCTCAGGTCTAAAATGAGTCTCTTGTAGACAGCAAATAGATGGGTCTTGTTTTTTTTCTCCATTCTGATACCCTGTGTCTTTTGGTTGGAGCATTTAGTCCATTTACATTCAGTGTTATTATTGAAAGATATTGGTTTAGAGTCATTGTGATGTCTGTAGGTTTCATGCTTGCAGTGATGTCTCTGGTACTTTGTCTCACAGGATCCCCCTTCGGATCTCTTGTAAGGCTGGTTTAGTGGTGATGAATTCCTTCAGTTTTTGTTTGTTTGGTAAAACCTCTATCTCTCCTTCTTTCTGAATGACAGACTTTCTGGATAAAGGATTCTTGGCTGCATATTTTTTTCTGTTCATCACATTGAAGATTTCCTGCCATTCCTTTCTGGCCTGCCAAGTTTCAGTAGATAGGTCTGTCACTAGTCTTATCGGTCTTCCTTTATATGTTAGAGCGCATTTATCCCTAGCTGCTTTCAGAATTTTCTCTTTATCCTTGTATTTTGCCAGTTTCACTATGATATGTTGTGCAGAAGATCGATTCAAGTTATGTCTGAAGGGAGTTCTCTGTGCCTCTTGGATTTCAATGCCCTTTTCCTTCCCTAGATCAGGGAAGTTCTTAGCTATGATTTGTTCAAGTACACCTTCAGCCTCTTTCTCTCTTCCTCTTCTGGAATTCCTATTATACGGATATCGTTGCGTTCGATTGCATCATGTAGTTCTCTAATTCTCCCCTCATACTCCTGGATTTTTTAATCTCTCTTTTTCTCAGCTTCCTCTTTTTCCATAATTTTATCTTCTAATTCACCTATTCTCTCCTCTGCCTCTTCAATCCGAGCCATGGTCATTTCCATTTTATTTTGCAGCTCATTAATAGCATTTTTTAGCTCCTCCTGGCTGTTCCTTAGTCCCTTGATCTTTGTAGCAATAGATTCTCTGCTGTCCTTTATACTGTTTTCAAGCCCAGCAATTAATTTTATGACTATTTTTCTAAATTCACTTTCTGTTATGTTGTTTAAATCATTTTTGATCAGTTCGTTAGCTGTTGTTATTTCCTGGAGGCTTTTTTGAGGGGAATTCTTCCATTTCGTCATTTTGGATAGTCCCTGGAGTGGTGCGGAACTGCAGGGCACTTCCCCTGTGCCATTGGGAGTAACCTGTGTTGGTGGGCGGGGCCACAGTCAGACACAATGTCTGCCCCCAGCCCACCACTGGGACCACAGTCAGACTGGTGTGTACCTTATCTTCCCCTCTCCCAGGGGCAGGACTCACTGTGGAGTGGTGTGGCCCCTGTCCGGGCTACTTGCACACTGCCAGGCTTGTGGTGCTGCTCTGATGGGATCTGGCGTATTAGCCAGGGTGGATCCGCAAGGTGCACAGGGGTGGGAGGGGCAGGCTCAGATCACTTTGCTGATGGTGGTCCCTTGCGGGAGGGGCCCTGCAGCACCGAGAGGGAGGCCGACCCGTTGGAGGGATGGATCCACAGAAGCACAGCGTTGGGTGTTTGTGTGGTGCAAGCAAGTTCGGTGAACTGGTTCCTTTGGATTTTCGGCTGGGGGATGGGAGAGGGAGATGGCGCTGGACAGCGCCTTTATTCCCTGCAGAGCTGAGTTCTGTCTCCCGGGGCTCAACACCTCTCCCTCCCGGTGTCCTCTCGCCCTCCCACTCTCCAAGCAGAGCTGCTGACTTTTAACATTCCAGGTGTTAAGTCCCGCTGGCTGTCAGAACACACTCCGTCCCGCCCCTCTGCTTTTGCAAGACAGACTTGGGGGCTCTGCCTTGCCGGGCAGGCTGCCCCTCCACAGCCCCGGCTCCCTCCTGCCAGTCTGTGTAGTGCGCACCGCCTCTCCGCCCTTCCTACCCTCTTCTGTGGGCCTCTCGTCTGTGCTTGGCTCCGGAGAGTCCGTTCTGCTAGTCTTCTGGTGGTTTTGTGGGTTATTTAGGCAGGTGTGGGCGGAATCTAAGTGATCAGCAGGACGAGGTGAGCTCAGCGTCCTCCTATGCTGCCATATTCTCCACTCTCTCTCTCTCTCTCTAATGCTTAATTAAAAAAATTTTTTTAAATGAAAGGAGCACGTGTCTGAGATTTTATTTAACTCACTAAATAATGAGGGAACCAGCAAGATGTTACAACAGGTTCAATGGAGAACTCAAAGAACACACATACATATGCTATTACGAAATGTTGAAAACTCTAAAAAATAGATACAAAACTGGTCATTATCTGAAACACGAAAATCAGGTGCTTCGTCACCAAAGTTCACTTGTGTATCTGTGTGCTAGAATAATTAGTATTACTATAGGTTTCTTACAACTTTGCATTAGTTGGTTCTCTAGGAATAGATGCAGTAAGGTGTGTGGTGTGGTTCCTGCTGGATGCTGGTCTGTGTAAGCACACCCTGAACGCCCCTGTAAACCACTGGCTTCAGAATACACAGATCCCGTCTTCCCGCTGGAGCCCCAACAAGCAGGAAATGTGGAAACCTGCTGTTCCGTGCTCGAGGTCAAGGGCTCAGGGGGTGACCAACCTGGAGCATCTCAATTGTGACCAAGAGTATCTGGATGGCAGGCCTTGATGTCCTTGGAATGCTGGCCCTGTAAGGAGGGCGAAGGCTGCAGGTAGTAAGGGGGCTACTTGCTAGATCATAAAAACAGCAGGTGCTTTATCTAGTTGGCCACTCCTGTGCTCCCTGTATGTAAGTTCCCCCAATAAGCCGATGTATTCTTATTTTATTTTATCTTATTTTATTTTATTTATTATTTTTTATTTTCTTTTCTTTTTTAAAAAATTTTTTATAGAATTTTTAAAAAAACTTTTTATTTATTTTTGAGACAGAGACAGAGTGTGAGCGGTGGAGGGGCAGAGAGAGAAGGAGACACAGAATCTGAAGCAGGCTCCAGGCTCTGAGCTGTCAGCACAGAGCCTGACACAGGGCTTGAACCCATGAACTGTGAGATCATGACCTGAGCTAAAGTCGGATGCTCAACTGACTGAGCCACCCCGGTGCCCCTAAAAATTATTTTTTGAATCCAAGTTAGTTAACATATAGTGTAACAATGATTTCAGGAATAGAATTTAGTGACTTGTCACTTACATATGACACCCAGTGCTCATCCCAACAAGGCATCCCCTTAATGCCCATCCCCCATTTAGCCCATCCCCCCCATCTCCCCTCCAGCAGCCCTCAGTTTGTTCTCTGTATTGAAGAGTCTCTTATGGTTTGCCTCCCTCTTGGTTTTTATCTTATTTTTGCTTCCTTTCCTTTATGTTTTTAAAAAAAATTTTGATATTTATTTATTTTTAAGAGAGAGAGAGAGAGAGAGAGGGAGAGAGAGCAGAGGAGGGGCAGATACAGAGAGAAACACAGGTTCTGAAGCAGGCTCCAGGCTTGAGCTGTCAGCACAGAGCCTGATGTGGGGCTTGGACTTGTGAATGGTGAGATCATGACCTGAGCTGAAGTCGGACACTCAACTGACTGAGCCACCCAGGCTCCCTCCCTTCCTTTATGTTAATCTGTTTTGTATCTTAAATTCCACATATTAGTGAAATCATATGATATTTGTCTTTCTCTGACTAATTTTGCTTAGCATAATACCCTCTACTTCTATCCATGTTGTTGCAAATGGCAAGATTTCCTTCTTTTTGATTGCTGAGTAATACTCCATTTTGTGTGTGTGTGTGTGTGTGTGTGTGTGTGTGTGTGTGTGTGTATACCACATCTTCTTTATCCATTCATCCGTCAATGTACATTTGGGCTCTTTTCATACTTTGGTTATTGTTGATAGTGCTGCTATAAACATTGGGGTGCATGTGCCCCTTCAAATCAACACTCCTGTATTTTTTGGATAAATACTTAGTAGTGCAATTGCTGGGTCGTAGGGTAGTTCTGTTTTTAATTTCTTAAGGAATCTCCATATTGTTTTCCAGAGTCCAGTAAGCCTATATCTTGACTGCTGTCTCTGGGTCAATTCTCTGATGGTGAGACCACCACCCACCCTTGGCTTAAGGTCTGCTGGGGTGCGGCTGCACAACATATATGTACGTATGTATTATATATGTATGTATGTTTTATGAGAAACTGACTCATGCAGTTTTGGAGAGTGGGGAAGTCCTAGGGGAGCAGGTACTGTGGCTCCTGTGCAAGTCTGAAGCCCTTAGTCCAAAGGCCTGAGGACCAGGAACACCAATACCTGGGGGAAGGAGAAGGTGTGTGTTCCAGCTAATAAGCAGAGAGAAATTTTGCCCTTCCTCACCCCTTGTTCTCTCTAGGCCCTCAGTGGATTAGTCGAGGCCCACCCATTTTGGGGAGGGGTTTCTGCTTTCCTCAGTCTCCTAATTCAAATGCTAACATCTTACAGAGACATCTTCAGGGACACACTCCACACGATAACGTCTAACCAGCTATCTGGGCTTCCCATGGCCTGGTCAAGTTGACACATCAAATGAACCGTCACACACTTAGAGTTTTTAAGAGCTCAAAGACAGCTCAGGTCCTGTTACGTCAGGTGACCCCACGTAGAGAGCAAGATGGAGTCACTCATGTCAAGCAGCGACTTGTGTCAAAGCAGTGATGTAAGCATCCAAGGGCGTTGTAGCTATGACCAGGTGTCCCTGAAACCAGCACCAGATGGAGACACCCCGGAACTGATAACCAGCAGGAGCAGGGGAGGCCTGCAGGGGCCGAAGGCTGATGACACCCCTTTAAAAAGGGAGGGTTTTTGCAGCAAACTGTCAGACACCTCGGACGTGACCCCTCTGTGTCTGACCACCTCAGAAAGGCAGCTGCGGCCAAAGACTCTGCCCAGTTCATCTCCAACAGGAACAGAGACCTTCCGCTGCTTGGACATAATAAACAGTGAGCTCCGAGCGCGGACCCAGACCCGATGGAGGCCTTATCTCAACCGCGTGCCCACAGGCAGACTTCGCGTTGGGTTCGTTAACTTCTTACGCCCTGTTCTACCTAACTTGCTGTGTAACATGTCTCGTGCTTTGCTTTGGGTGATGTGTAAGAAGCCAAATTAAAAGTGTAGTGCAATGGTGGCGCCTGGGGGGCTCAGATGGGTAAGCATCTGACTTCGGCTCTGGTCATGATCTTGCAGTTCGTGGGTTCGAGCCCCGCGTTTGGCTCTGTGCTGACAGATCGGAGCCTGGATCCTGCTTCGATTCTGTGTCTCCCCCTCTCTCTGCCCCTCCCCTGCTCATGCTCTGTCTCTCTCAAAAATAATACATAAACGCAACATATTTTTTTTAAGTGTAGTGTAATGTCACTGAGTTTGGAATCCTGAATCTGCTTCATAACTATGTTAACCTTGCCTTATGACTGAATAAAGCCAACAATGGGAAAGACACCTCACGTGCCTTCATGGTGGGCTCATGAAACCCACAACCTTCTTTGCTCATTTAAAAGGTTTTCACCGCTTTTCCTGACATTCCTTTACAATTTTTTAAAATGTTTATTTATTTATTTTGAGAGAGAGAGAGGGAAAGGGAGAGAGAGTGGATGTGAGTGGGGGAGGGGCAGAGAGAGAGAGGGAGACAGAGAATCCCAAGCAGGCTCCACCCATGGGGCTCAATCCCACAAACTGCGAGATCATGACCTGAGCTGAAAGCAAGAATCTAATGCATGACCAACTGAGCAGCCAGGCGCCCCCTGACATTCCTTTTTATATGTGAGGACAAAACCCCAAATCTTGACTGTACCCTTTAGTCTGGACCTTGCCTCTTCTCTGGGCTAATGGAAGACCTCTGCCCCCCCTGCCAGCCCTACCCCAACTCCCACCCCTTTGCATTCAAGCCGGGCTAGGCTCTCCAACTTCCTCAGGCTTTTGGGGCCTCCCACCACCCACCCTGACTCAAGGCACACCCTTCATCTGCGCCTCCCCCCCCCCCCCCCAGCATGGTCCTTCCTGAACTCCACCTTCCTACCCAGTGTGGTCCTAACATGCCCACCCCACACCTGAGCTCAAACGCCTTTCCTCAGGGAAACCCCCTCCCAACCCCTGCACCTTCAACAAAGCTTTTTTGGGGGTCTTTACCACAATTTGAATTTTAGTGTGAGTATGTTTCAGGTAGATTTGAACTTTGTGATTTTAAAATAGCATAGGCTAGGGGCGCCTGGGTGGCTCAGTTGGTTGGGCGTCGGATTTCGGCTCAGGTCATGATCCCGCACTTCGTGGGTTCCAGCCCCGCAGGGTCTGTGCTGATGGCTCAGAGCCCGGAGCCTGCTTCAGATTCTGTGTCTCCCTCTCTCTCTGTCCCTCCCCTGCTTACACTCTGTCTCTCTGTCTCCTAAAAATAAATAAACATTAAAAAAATTTAAAATAGCATAGGCTAAAAATATTAGTACATCTGTCTTTATGCTCAAACTTTGAAATAATGAAAACCTCCCAAAGTCCAAAAAAAAAAAAAAAAAAGTCCCTCGAGACCACACAGTCTCAGAGTTGCATTTCCAGTGATTTGGATACAGGGTTTCCAGGCTGGGTAGCTGGTAGACAGAAGTGCCCAGGCCCAGGGTCTGCAGTGCTGGCCCCTGCATCTGTGGGGGCACCTCCGAGGTGGTTACTGTTGTTACGTATGCACGTCATATGGCACTTGTAGGGGATCAGAATATAGCACCCCAGAATGGGCCAGGTTGTCATAAGAATTATCATAAGCTGAAGATAACTGAGAAACAGCAGACCCCAAACTTTGCCTCCTCCTGCGGGTATCAGGAAGGGCAAACACCATCTTCGTCACTGGGGGCTCTTCTCAGAATGGTTACAACAAACCTGACCCGATACAACCCTTACCTTCCTTTTCGTCTCCCCCTGTCTTCACCTGCCCACAGTTTGCCACACTTAAAAGCCTGGACTTCTTTTCTTTTGCCCTGTCACTTCTCTTCAAGTTTATTGTCTTGTTAAGACTCCTTTGAGTACTCAGCACCGAGTTTCCCCTACCTGTATGCGTTAATAAACTCTTGATATCTTGCTGTTCTCTTGTTTTCTCTTGTCAATCTGTCTTTTGTCAGTTTAATTTTCAGGCCCTACCCACCAAACCAAGGAGGGTATAGGAACAAATCTTTCCCCTCCCCCTACACTCTCATTGTTACCATAACTCAAAATTTCTAGAAGCTCTAACAATAGTCTCTAGTAGTTATGCTGAGGCTGAGCTGTGCTCTGAAGGTCAGTGCTTGGGACTCCTGGTGCTGACTGATATTCTTTTTCTTCTTCTTCTTTTTTTTTTTTTTTTTTTTTTTTTACATTTATTCATTTTTGAGAGACAGAGAGCACAAGCAGGGGAGGGGAAGAGAGAGAGGGAGACACAGAATCTGAAGCAGGCTCCAGGCTCTGAGCTGTCAGCACTGAGCCCGGGTGACGACTGATATTCTAAATGACTCGTGCTGAAGCCGAGAAAATGAGGAAAAGTGTATCAGGGATAAAAATCAGCTACACTGGCCTTGGGTGTTCATTTCAGTGGCTCGTTGTTTGGGAATTATTTGAGTTTTGAATTATGCTTGGCCTTCAGGGACATAGCTCATAAATAAGATGCCACAACCTTGTGTATATTTGAGAGATTATTTGACTCACATGTTGTTAACTCCTGGAATCTGTTTCGCTCACCGTTTTTTCTGACCAGCACAGGGCCTTGTAAGGGAGGAGGAAAACCTTTTTTTTGCCCTCTCAGGTACAATGCCTGGGACCTGTGAAGCCAGGTTAGCAGGATAAAGGTGTAATCTGCATGCATATAGGAACCAAGTGGTTGGAATGAATACTTATATATACCTGATTTAGAAGGGGAGAGTAAAGGGGGGGGGGAAGAAAGGCTTCTTATGGGAAAAACAAATAGTGTTTTTTTGGAAGGACAAATAGATTTTCAGTAGAAGAGACAAGAGAGAAGGTTTGTGATAATGTTTATCTATACAGGTGATGAGTGGTCTTTTGACGTTATTCTCATTCAGAGTCGGAAAGTCCCCCTGAAGAAGGGATCTCCAGTAGGCTTCATTAGTGGACCCACCCTATAAAGGAATTTATGGCAGCTGTATTCCCCAGTAGTTAATGCTTTTAGTCAGAAAAGGGAATCTCTAAGAAGGTTTTTTTTTTTTTAATCTTTTAAATCTCAACTATTTTCAGCCTAAAATAAATCTCTATGCCAAACTGGCATCTTTTGGGGGTGGTGTATTCTGATCCTGTTCCACTGGGGAGAACCGTTTCCCCCTATTTATTTGTTTCAGGGTCTCACGCTAAGTGCGTGATCCATACCCTCTGTTGGTGTCTATTCTGTTCAGACGCCCTTGGCTCTGAGTCCCCTGACAAGATTAAAATGCAGTGGGTGAGGGGCACCTGGGTGGCTCAGTCGGTTAAGCCACTGACTTTGGCTCTGGTCACAATCTCACGGTTTGTGGGTACGTGCCCCATGTCGGGCTCTGTGCTGACAGCTCGAAGCCTGGAGCCTGCTTGGGATTCTGGGTCCTCATCTCTCTTCCTAACCACCCTCCCCCCCCCACCCCGTCCCACCCCTGCTTGTGCTCTGTCTCAAAAATAAATAAACCTTAAAAAAAAAAATTAAAACAGTGGGGGAGACTAGGCAGGTGCCGAGAGAGAACGGCATGAGAGCAAACAGTTCCACGTGGTGCTGCCGTGTGGTGGGTGCCAGGTGGTGGTCTCTTCCAGAATTTTCCACAGGCTCTAAGAAGCCAAGTTCCTTTGTTCAGACTGAGTGCTGGCTGGGTGTGGGCATGGGAGGGCCAAAGAAACCTCTTAGCAGTTTTCCTACAAATGCTCCTCGGGAAAGTGCAGCCACATTCCAGAAGGTTTCACCCTCAGGACTACTTTTCTTTCACCGAAGAGTCTTCTTGTGGGTGTGGAGGTTCTTGGCCGGAGAAGGAACCGGCTCGGCCAGCCCCAGGCCCGTGCTGACGCCAGAGATCAACAAGGTTGTCCAGGCCGGCGTCCTCGGCAGGAAGGGCCCCCAGCCTGGGTAAGAGGACCTTCAGCCCCCAAGGGCTTGGCTCTGTGGGACTGAGAGAGACAGAGAGAGAGAGAGAGAGAGGCCCAGAAGAGGAGCCAGGGCAGAGGGCCGAGGGGAAGGAGTGGTGGCCCTGGAGGCCGTGACCTTCTCAGGCCCCGCTGGGTGGCCTGGCTTGCTGTTTGGGGCTGGCTAATGATTAGCAGGGAAAATGTCACTCTGGGGCATGCACACCTTCCGGGAGCGAGGGGCCAGTGGCAGGCAGGGGCCATCTCTGTGTTTACAGCCCGGCCTGTGACGTGACAGGGCCATTTCAAGAGGAACTTCCTGCTAACCGGCAACCTGGGTGGAGATTCTCGGCGGCCACACAGGTTTGTTCCTGCGTTTGCGTGGAGGGAGGACGGAGGCCCAGATGCCTCTGGGATCAGAGAACCTTCTGTGACACCGGAAGAGGAGAACTTCCTGCCCGAGGTGAGCCAGCTCCAGCCAGTGGTGGGCGTCTGTCCAGCGGGTCCACAGGCACCTGTCTCGGGCCGAGGGGCGGGTCGCTTTCCCCGGGAAAGTGTCCCAGGACCAAACACACACTCTTTGTTTCCCAACTTCCACCCAGTTAAACATTAAGAAAGCAGGCTGTTCGGGGAGTTCAGGAATTCAAGATGACTTCTGATGGAGCGAGAGCCTCTGTCATAGCACGCCGCTGTCTGGGGGCAGCGAGAGCTGAGAGCCAGCTGGGATTTGGGGGGGGGTCGGGATTCCAGGGTTGGAAAGTCACCGTGGCCCCATGGGTCATTCCCCGCACTTGTAAATGCCGTTTCTCCTCCTGTGGGAAGGAGAGCCTCACGGAAGTCTCCGGAAGCCCTCACGGGGGCCTCATTCCTGCAGGCAGGACAGCCCCTCCGGATGTAGGGGTGCAGGACGTGGGCTTGTCAGAGTGCAGCCTTTATGTATATTTAGGCACAGACGTTTGCAGCAAACCCCTTGTGTGGATTTTGCTGTGACGGATTCTCGCTCACCCTGACCAGCACCCAGCTTTCTTTTTGGGTCTTGGCTTCATGCTGGTGCCTGTAGCAAGAAGTGTGGCAGGCACCTTGGCAAAGCTCTTTCCAGGGACCCAGAAATGAGGGCTTGTGTGTGGGGGTAACTGAGTGAGATAATCAGTGCGGTGGCCCCTCACATACCTTCCATGTGGTTTTTGCCTTGTCAGGGCAGTAAGGGAGTGGTTGGAGGTTAACTCCTGTTTAGTACAAATAAAAAAACCTTTTTTTAATGTGTATTTTTGAGAGAGAGACAGTGAGAGTGGGGGAGAGGCAGAGAGAGAGGGGGAGACACAGAATCGGAAACAGGCTCCAGGCTTGAGCTGTCAGCACTGAGCCCAACGCGGGGCTCGAACCCATGAGCTGTGAGATCATGACCTGAGCCGAAGTCGGATGCTTCATGGACTGAGCCCCACAGGCGCACCAGCACAGTTGTTTTTTTTTTTTTAAGTTATTTATTTAGTTTGAGAGAGAGAGAAAGCGCAAGTAGGGGAGGAACAGAGAGAGAGGGACAGAGAATCCCAAGCAGGCTCAGCTCTGTCAGTGCAGAGCCCGACATGGGCTGGAACCCATGAACCTGTGAGATCATGGCCGGAACTGAAGTCAGTTGCTCCACAGACTGAGCCACCCGGGTGTCCTGTGTTTAGTACAATTTAACAAGACTTAAGACTTTAAGAAGACTTTGCAGGTTCTCAACGAGAAGTAGGTACTTCAAGTCTTCCACAACAAAATGAATGGGAAGAGAAATCTCCGGGGTCTGTCCAACTATCCCACAGAGATGTTAACTTGCAAATTACCTGGCATTAGGTCCTCATTTAATTAAAGCGAAGGGACAGCTCGTTTCTGCACACATCCTTCAAATACCAGCCGGGCACAAATCCACTCCTGCAGCAATCCTGCCCCGGGGCTCCCTGGACCTCACTGGGTGCTCCTGCCCTGCCCGTCCTGGGGATTCTGCTGGACTCGGGGGAAACAGAGTCACCGCTCTTACAGAGAAGAAGCCAGAATGGTGTGTGAGGGACGGAGGCCGAACAGAGGCTTTAGAAAACACAGCACTCAGACTCGGCCTGACTCAGCACAGCTATTGGTATTTCCTAATGGACCTTAAACTTCGGCTGCAATTTCAATAAACACTGGGCCCAAGCTTGGCATTTATGGCCTTCGGTGAGATGCGTAATCTTCTCTACGAGGGCTCAGTGTCTCCTGCATCCTCAGCTGGGGTGTAGCCTTCTAGACGACCGGTCTAGCCACCGACCTGTCAGAGCAGCGTGCATTGAACCTTGCAAATTAGTAAATGATTTACTGGCACTTCATAATTGGGGACCTGGAGTCCGTCTGGGAGGGCTGGGGTTTCAGTCCGGCCTGGGTAGGGCTGCTGCACAGCTTGCCGCCCGGGCCTATTTGTGGAGCTCTGCGGGGTGTGTTTTAGACCCCGCGGGGGCCGGGGTCCCCACAGCGGCACAGACTTTGAACCTTGCGCTGTGCCATGCACGCAAGTGGTTATGGTTTAGCACGCATGCTGAGTTTTGCTTTCCCAACACATCAGAGAAACAGAGGGGTGGAAACCCGCGTTCCTTCTGGTGAGCCCCGAACAGCCAGTATCACTGCTTCAGCGTGAAATGGGTTCTGTAGACGTGAGGTGTGGTGGTTACTTGTGCCTGTTTCACTTCCTGTGTTTGTGCTTTTGTGTTGCTGTGGGGTCGGCCTCTTTCGGCTGTAGGAGAGGAAAGGGGACGAGAGCCCTGGACAGGTGTCAGCCCATCACAAAATCCCACAGCCGTGGGGAGGGGGGGGGGTCTCTGATGAAACCCGGTGCCCCACATTTCAGAGGGAGGGTCCCCCCCGCCCCCCTCCCCAGTTGATGGGGCTGTGACGTCTGTGTGAACGCCAAAGCCAAAGTGAAAACCATCCCCTGGTTAGGGAGCTGTGCTCCACACGGTGGTGGTGTTGAAGGCTGTGAAAGAAAGAGACCCTTTGCTGAGCCAAGGGGCCATTGTTTTTGCGGGCAGTTCCCCACACGTTCAGTGGGTGATTTACCTTACATACTCCAGTGGGACCACACGTTGCTGGTGACTGTGTTGCATGGGCCTACCACAGGGAAGAAGGAAAAAGTAAAAATAAAAAGAGAACATGTAGGGATGGAGGGCTGAGCAAGAGGTTTATCCAAGAACAAAGGGATTGGAAGGAAGGGCCAAGAGGTGCACATGACAGGTTCCCCATGATCTGCCTAGGGCTCAGTCTACCCTGACCTCTCCTAGCTCCGACCTCTCCCCCTCTCCCTCACCCTTGACTCCACCCCAACGCCAGTGCCTCTCAAACATGCCAGGCATTGTCCCACCCCGGGGCCTTTGTACCTGCTGCCCCTGTGCCTGGAAAGCTCCTTTGCAGATATCCACGTGGCTGTCACCTCACCTCCTTCACTGTTCACGGAACACCTTCTCCGGAGACTTTCTGTGACTTCCCTGTTTGTAATTACAGCCGGCCACCCCATGCACGCACACGACCCCTTGCAGACGTCCCCCTGTTCTCTCTCTATACATACCTTTTGGCACCTTCTAATAAGCTTATGTTCTATTTCGCCTGTTTTCCCTTTTGGTAACGTGAGCTTGTTACGGGGAGGATTTTTTTTTTCCCCTCAGTGATTAAAACATCATGATTGAAATGAAAAGCAGCAAGCCCTCACCCCTACATCCTGGTGAGCTAGTCAGCAGTAAGGCTATACCGTCTGCCTTCCATAACTTATACCTGGACTGGGGAGCAAGATCGTTTAATGCAGGGATTCTCCAACTTGAGCCTGGGCCAGAATTGGTTCACTGTTTAATTGTTTGGACAGATTTGTGTGCTCGCCCCTGGAGCTTCTGATCCAGCAGGTTTGGGGTGAGGCTGGTGCCACCGACCGTCCCTCCGCGGACACCCATGAGCCAGTAGGGGCTCCGCGTACTCGGGATGCCAAACGCTCGTCAGTGACAGATGGTTACCTGGCTGCTTTGTTTCCCCAGGGTGAAGAAGACGTGTGGTGATGGAGGGCAGGTGGAAAGGCATCTCGACCGTGCTGGTCATCCTGGCTGGGCTGGCAGGTAGGGGGTTTCCTGAGCTTGGTGGAATGTTCCTGGGCATCCACTGGAAGTGGGCAGGAGGGAACCCAGAGGAAGCTTCCTGGATACGTGGCTTCCAGAAGCTTCTTCCTTCTTCCTTTCTCACTGCTTCCTCTTTCCACAGAAGGGTCTCTTTCCTTGGGTGCCCTACCTGCTCTCTTGACTGAATTTCCTACCGGTCCTTCCACTGGGTCGTCTCTGCTGTGAGCGTTTGCCCTTCCATTCCTCCCTGTAAGTCATTGTCCTGTCCTCTGCCTGCTTTTCTGTTCTTCCATTTCTATTTGGCCTTCAAGGAAGGCCCAATTCAGACATCACCTCCTCCCTGAAGCCCTCCTGACCTTGCCGTTTTCTGGGTAATAATCCCAGCTCCCATTTACTGACAGGGGAAGGGCCCACCGCTGTTTCTCCCATCAGCTTCTCCTCGTCCTGGATCGCCCCAGGGGGTCAGTCGAAAGGGACTCCAGGGTGTCCCAGGCCAGGGTCTCCCGATCACACTCTGCTTTGCAGGAGGTGGAGCTTGAGACTGCGGGGTCCTTGGGGTGACTGGAGTTGGTTCCCCCAGCTTTCTTTTGATTATGTCTTGCCTAGACTTCTTTTTTTTTTTTTTTAAACATTTTTATTTATTTTTGGGACAGAGAGAGACAGAGCATGAACGAGGGAGGGGCAGAGAGAGAGGGAGACACAGAATCGGAAACAGGCTCCAGGCTCCGAGCCATCAGCCCAGAGCCTGACGCGGGGCTCGAACTCACGGACCGCGAGATCGTGACCTGGCTGAAGTTGGACGCTTAACCCACTGCGCCACCCAGGCGCCCCGTCTTGCCTAGACTTCTTAGAGGGCAGCCATCCTGTATTTCTTGTGCAGTGATTTCAAGGCATTGTCCTGAAGAATGATGAACATGTAGAAAACCTCACAAGTCACAGAGATACAGCTTGATGAATTTTCACAAACTGAACACCTTCGTGTATTAACAGTGAGACCAAGAACCTCCCGTGAATGCCTCCCTTTTGGTCATTCTGATACCCCTCCCCCCAATATTCGATATTTATTGAAAAACAGAAAAGAATGAAATAACACAGGGACTCTCAGAGTGTGTTACAGGCAATAAGGACTCTTTTGTAAGTTTTGGTCTGGAGTACGTTGAGACATTAAGCCCAGGGGACCAGGCTGTGGTGTTAACGCGTATTTGAGGGCAAAGATGTTCAGAAGCCCCCGACTCATAGTGCGCAGTGTGAGGTGTTTAGCAGGCGCTTGATAAGCCCTGGTTTGTGGAGAGGAAAACACCAGCCCTGTTGCGTAGAGCTTGAGGACTTGTCCAGGGGCTGGCAAACCTCGCTCAGCACTCATTTGAGGGATAAGGCTCCAACGTGGCTGTTTCAGCCACGGTTGCAAAAATCTCTTCTGGCATTTTAGCGGGGAGCTGATGTGCTGTGGGGTCTATGGTTTTTCTGGGACATTTTCCCTGAAGTTGTGTTTGGAACAAAGGGGAGGCTGGGGTGGAGGCCTGGAGATGGCTGTTCCAGGAGGGGAGAGTGTTATGGGCTCATTCGAATGCCCCCTGGGGGATGGGATCCATTGCTATGGACCGAGCACCTCGGATGCTTCATCTTGGAAAGTCTGGGGGTAGAGACACCTTCATTTGTAGACTTTGAATAGCTGAGAGCAACCTCCATGCACAGTCAAAGCATTCCTGCCAGTCCTCTCCTCTCTGTCTTGCCCCAGTGCAATGGGTTATTTAGAACTCAACACCCTTATACATTCGCTCAGTGAATATTGACTGAGGGCCTGTTATGTGCCAGTTAGTTGTAGGCATTGTGATGTGGCAATAAAAAAACCAGGCATAGTCCCTGCTAACAAAGCGCTTAGAACCCCACAGGGGAATTAGGCACTTATTGGTAGAAAAATCAATATAAAGTTGCCATTGTGACAATTGCCTCAAAGATTTGAAAGCCAAGACTGGCATGCCAGACTGATCACTGCCCATGCAAAGGCCTTGGGGCCAGAAAGAGTTGGTGAGTTTGATAAATTTAGGGTGGTCTGGTGGCTGGAAGGTGAAGTTTGGGGCCAAAGGAAGTTGATGGGAGACTAAGTGAAGTCTTAAGAGGATAATGTTAAGGGTTATCTGGTCTTTATCCAAAATGTACATGTTTAAAATATTTAAACTAGGTCTGAGTGTGGAGGTGGGCGGTAGGGGTGTCTGATCATGCTGGTGTGCTGGCTGCCGTGTGAACAGCAGTTCTGGGTGGTGGTGGCACAGCGGTGACACTCGAGCTTCCTGCCATCATCAGTGGGACTCTGCAGGTGCTTCAGGACTGCCCCCCCCCCGCCTTGTTTCTCAGTTCCCTTCTGACTGTCCTGACTCCTTTTCTCAGCTGCCTCACCAAAACATTTCTCTGCTGCCAGATCCCCTGCATTTCCCTTTCTCCCTTTTGATTTTAATGGTCTGCTTCACCGTTTCTTTGCAGTGTTCAGTAAGAGGCAGGGGAAGGCGAGGGGTCTGCAGGTGCAGTGAGGGAGGCGGGAGGACAGTGGAAGAAAAGAGGGGTCTGGCCTCCGACCTCCCATCAGGGAGACATCCAGCTGCTCCCCCAGGGAGCTGAGAAAAAAACCTTCGGAGAAAGCCGGTAGGATGCATGTTTGGGGTCCATTTATGGAGGGCCGGGAGGAGGTACGAAAGTGCTACTGTTGGGTGATTTCCGTTTTGCAGACAGGAGGATGCAGTGAGTGGACGAGATGTCTGGTCCCGCTGGCAGCCAGTCAATCATTCACGGAGGTGCCTGGTGGAGTAGGATCCTGGCAGGAGAGGAAGCAGAGGGAGGGGGGCTACCGATGTGGGAACTGGAGAGTGTGAGTGTGAATAAGAATCTTGCAGATGGACAAACTCCCGAGTTGGGTGACCACCACAGCTGGTGGCCCAGGGGAGGTGGCGGGGAGGTGGCGGGGGGGGGGGGGCGGGGCGGGGGCCGCCCACACTGATCTTTCTTGTGGCTCTGCCCTGATTTGCCTGTTCACTCTACAGAGTGAAAGGGGAACAGAGGGAAGAGGAGGATTTGTGTTTGGTGAAAGGCCTTACTGTCAATTTTCTCATATTTGTTCTGTGCAGGGCAGGGTTATACAACCCGCAGCTGAGAGGATTCAGGGAGAGGAAAGGGGCTCCAGGACCTCGCATTATCAGGGTACAGCTTCTGAGTCAGGAGGCAGGGCTGAAGGCGAGTTTACCTATGGGGGTAGCCAAGACCGCTGGGGACGTGCTGTCCGGGGAATGTAGTGCTGACGATTTGGAGCCTCCTGTTTAATTTATTAGAGGTCAGGTTCAAACTCCAACAAGAGTTTCCATTTTTCCTTCCTCCCTCTCACCTCCCACCTGCAAAGTAAGGTATGTGACCTGCACACTTTCTTGGTCACAGGTGCAGTCTGGTGGCTTGGAGCAAACAGTGTTCCAGGGTGAAATAATCTCTCTACCTCGCACTAGGCAGTGAGGGAGCCATGGTTTCAGATGGGTCTGCGTGTTCTGTGGGCCACTTAGATGGCGCTCCTGGCAGGGCGGGCTTGGGTCTCAGCCACCTTGGCGCTCCCCACGCCTGAGCCACTGGGCTCTGTCCATTTAACTCCCACCGTTCTGCATCAGGAGCGGGGGGAGCGTGCTGTTGTCTCCCTGTGGAGTGGGGAGAGCTCGTCTCTTTCCTCGGGGTGTAGATTTGGCTGTTTCCTTCCTTCTGTCCTTCTGAAGGTGCAGTTCAGGGCTCGTGGAAAGAGCCAAGTCGGCGCTGAGGCCGTGACTTTCCCTGGGGGATCATTTTTGACTTCTCTTCCTCAGGCTTTTTTCTTTTTCTAAAATCCCAGATCAAAGGGATCCTTGGATTAGAGAGGCCTGCCCCGGGATAAGGGAGGATGGCCAATAGGAGTTGTTATTTAGAGTCCCACTTTCTTTTCCCACCATGCCCAGAGACAAAGGAAAGAATAACCATCATGTTTATCCAAACACAGGAATAGTCTTAGCTAATTGTGATCTTCCCTCAGTTCTGCCTCTTTGGAGCCTGTAGGTCTCTTTTCAGGACCCTTTTCTTGACCTTGACCCTGGCTGCCTTGCCCCCTGGTCCTGCTTGCCTCCGGGGCTGTGCAATAGTTCTTGCTCTCCCATTAACCTGTCCCTGCAGCGGACCGTGCATTCTGGGTACTCAGGTGATGCGTTAATGTGTCTGCTGTGTCCTGTCTTACAACTTGACCATAGGAAGTTGGAAGGAGAGGTGGCTGCAATGATTTGGGGGCACTCAGGCTATATGGCAGGCTGCCTGGTGGACCCACAGGAATCCTACAGCTGCATAAGGTAGGAGGAACCCGTTGCAGTCTTACTGGTGTGGCGGGCAGGGCTGAGGAGAAACCACAGGGTCTGGTCTGCTTAGGGGTCTGTTTGCTATAAACTCTGAGTGAGATCAGAGGCGGAAAGAGTGGGCAAGAGTGGGAAGGTGTGAGTGTGGGTTCCAGCTCATCACTATGATGGCAAGTCCTGGATATTGCTTACCTTCATTTATTCATTTAAAAAACCAGAAGTGAAAAGAGGGGCATGAAGGATTTGGAAGACTACCCTTTGCCGTGCAAGTTCTATGTCGAGTTATTATTTTATTAACTTGTTTTATTTTTTATTTTTTAAATTTACATCCAAATTAGTTGGCATAGAGTGCAACAATGATTTCAGGAGTAGATTCCTTAATGCCCCTCCCCCATTTAGCCCATCTCCCCTCCCACAACCCCTCTGGTACCCTCAGTTTGTTCTCCATATTTAGGAGTCTCTTCTATTTTGTCCCCCTCCATGTTTTTATATTATTTTTGTTTCCCTTCCCTTATGTTCATCTGTTTTGTCTCTTAAAGTCCTCATATGATGAAGTCAAATGATTTTGGTCTTTCTGTGACTAATTTCACTTAACATAATACCCTCCAGTTCCATCCACGTAGTTGCAAATGGCAAGATTTCATTCTTTTTGATTGCCGAGTAATACTCCATCATATATATATACCACATCTCCTTTATCCATTCATCCACTGATGGACATTTGGGCTTTTTCCATACTTTGGCTATTGTCAATAGCACTGCCGTAAACATGGGGGTGCATGTGTCCCTTTGAAACAGCACACCTGTATCGCTTGGATAAATGCCTAGTAGTGCAATTGCTGGGTCATAGAGTAGTTCTGTTTTTAGTTTTTTGAGGAACCTCCATACTGTTTTCCAGAGTGGCTGCACCAATGTGCATTCCCACCAACAATGCAAAAGAGACCCTCTTTCTCCACAACCTCTCCAACATTTGTTGTTGCCTGAATTGTTAATGTTAGCCATTCTGACAGGTATAAAGTGGTATCTCATTGTGGTTTTGATTTGTATTTCCCTGATGATGAGTCATGTTGAGCATTTTTTCATGTGTCGGTTGGCCATCTGGATGTCTTCTTTGGAGAAGTGTCTACTCATGTCTTTTGCCCATTTTTTCACTGGATTGTTTTTTGGGTGTTGAGTTTGAGAAGTTCTTTATAGATTTTGGATACTAACCCTTTATCTGATATGTACTTTGCAAATATCTTCACCCATTCTGTCGGTTGCCTTTTAGTTTTGCTGATTGTTTCCTTCGCTGTGCAGAAGCTTTTTATTTTGGTGAGGTCCCAGTAGTTCATTTTTCCTTTTGTTTCCCTTGCGTCTGGATACGTGTTGAGTAAGAAGTTGCTCTGACCAAGATCAAGCAGGTTTTTGCCTGCTTTCTCCTCGAGGATTTTGATGGCTTCTTGTCTTACATTGAGGTCTTTCATCCATTTTGAGTTAATTTTTGTGTATGGTGTAAAAAAGTGGTCCAGGTTCATTCTTCTACATGTAGCTGTCCAGTTTTCTCAGCACCACTTGCTGAAGAGACTGTCTTTATTCCATGGGATATTCTTTCCTGCTTTGTCAAAGATTGGCCATTTCTGGGCCCATTTCTAGGTTCTCTATTCTGTTCCATTGATCTGAGTGTCTGTTCTTGTGCCAGTACCATCCTGCCTTGATTACAGCTTTGTAGTATAGCTTGAAGTCTGGGATTGTGATGCCTCCTGCTTTGTTTTTCTTTTTCAAGATCGCTTTGGCTATTCAGGGTCTTTTGTGGTTCCATACAAATTTTAGGATTATTTGTTCTAGCTCTGTGAAGAATGCTGGTGTTACTTTGATAGGGATTGCATTGAATATATAGATTGCTTTGGGTAGTATCGACATTTTAACAATATTTGTTCTTCCTATCCAGGAGCATGGAATGTTTTTCCATTTCTTTATATCTTCTTCAATTTCTTTCATAAGCTTTCAATAGTTTTCAGTGTATAGATTTTTCACCTCTTTGGTTAGATTTATTCCCAGGTATTTTGTTTTTTTGTGCAACTGTAAATGGTATTGATTCCTTGATTTCTCTTTCTGTCGCTTCATTGTTGGTGTATAAGAATGCAACCGATTTCTGTGCGTTGATTTTATATTCTGCAACTTTGCTGAATTCATGAATCAATTCTAGCAGTTTTTTGGTGGAATCTTTTGGGTTTCCATATAGAGTATCATGTCATCTGCGAAGAGTGAAAGTTTGACTTCCTCCTTGACTATTTGGTTGCCTTTTATTTCTTTGTGTTGTCCGATTGCAGAGGCTAAGACTTCCAAAACTACGTTGAATAGCAGTGGTGATAGTGGACATGCCTGTCTTGTTCCTGACCTTAGGGTGAAAGCTCTCAGTTTTTCCCCATTGAGGATGATATTAGCGTTGGGTCATTCACATATGGCTTTTATAATCTCGAGGTATGCTCCTTCTATCCCTACTTTCTTGAGGGTTTTTATCAAGAATGGATGTTGTATTTTTTCAAATGCTTTCTCTGCATCTATTGAGAGGATCATGTGGTTCTCATACTTTCTTTTATTGATGTGATGAATCACATTAATTGTTTTGCAGATATTGAACCAACCCTGCATCCCAGGTATAAATCCCTCTTGGTCGTGGTGAATAATTTTTTTAATGTATTGTTGGATCCAGTTGGCTAATATCTTGTTGAGGTTTTTTCATCCATGTTCATCAGGGAAATTGGTCTATAGTTCTCCTTTTTAGTGGGGTCTCTGTCTGGTTTTGGAATCAAGGTAATGCTGACGTCATAGAAAGAGTTTGGAAGTTTTCCTTCCATTTCTATTTTTTGGAACAGCTTCAAGAGAATAGGTGTTAACTCTTCCTTAAATGTTTGGTAGAATTCCCCTGGAAAGCCATCTGGCCCTGGACTCTTGCTTTTTGGCATATTTTTGATTACTAATTCGATTTCCTTACTGGTTGTGGGTCTGTTCAAATTTTCTATTTCTTCCTGTTTCAGTTTTGGTAGTATATATATTTCTAGGAATTTGTCCATTTCTTCCAGATTACCTTTTTATTGGCATATACTTGCTCATAATCTTGTCTTCTTATTGTTTTTATTTCTGTTGTGTTGGTTGTGATCTCTCCTCTTTCATTCTTGATTTTATTTATTTGGGTCCTTTCCTTTTTCTTTTGGATCAAACTAGCTAGTGGTTTATCAATTTTGTTAATTCTTTCAAAGAACCAGCTTCTGGTTTCATTGATCTGTTCTACTGTTTTTTTGGTTTTGATAGCATTAATTTCTGCTCTAATCTTTATTATTTCCTGTCTTCTGCTGGTTTTGGGTTTTATTTGGTGTTCTGTTTCCAGGTCTTTAAGGTGTAAGGTTAACTTGTGTATCTGAGATCTTTCTTCCTTCTTTAGGAAGGCCTGGATTGTTATATACTTTCGTCTTATGACTGCCTTTGCTGTGTCCCAGAGGTTTTGGGTTGTGGTGTTATCATTTTCATTGCATTCAGTGACATCCATATACTTTTTAATTTCCTCTTTAACTTCTTGGTTAGCCCATTCATTCTTTAGTAGGATGTTCTTCAGTCTCCAACTATTTGTTACTTTTCCAAATTTTTTCTTGTGGTTGATTTTGAATTTCATAGCGTTGTGGTCTGAAAATATGCATGGTGTGAACTTGATCTTTTTGTACTTACTTAGGGCTGATTTGTGTCCCAGTATATGGTCTATTCTGGATAACGTTCCATATGCACTGGAGAAGAATGTATATTCTGCTGCTTTAGGATGAAATGTTCTGAATATATCTGTTAAGTCCATCTGGTCCAGTGTGTCCTTCAAAGCCATTGCTTCCTTGTTGATTTTTTGATGAGATGATCTGTCCATTGTGAGTGGGGTGTTGAAGTCTCCTACTATGATGGTATTACTATCGATGAGTTTCTTTATGTTTGTGATTAATTGATTTATACATTTGGGTTCTGTCACATTTGGTGCATAAATGTTTACAATTGTTAGGTCTTCTTGGTGGATAGACCCCTTAATCATGATATAATGCCCTTCTGCATCTCTTGATACAGTCTTTATTTTAAAGTCCATATTGTCTGCTCTAAGTATGGCTACTCTGGCTTTCTTTTGTTGACCATTAGCATGATAGATGGTTCTCCATCCCCTTACTTTCAATCTGAAGGTGTCTTTAGGTCTATACTGGGTCTCTTGTAAACAGCATATAGATGGATCTTGTTTTCTTATCCATTCTGTTACCCTGTGTCTTTTGATTGGAGCATTGAGTTCATTGATCGTTAGAGTGAGTACTGAAAGATATGAATTTATTGCCATTATCATGCTTGTAGAGTTGGAGTTTCTGGTGTTTTCTCTGGTCCTTTCTAATCTTTGTTGCTTTTGAGATATATATGTATATATATATTATTTGAGATATATAATATTATATATATATTGAGATATATAATATATATAATATATATATTATTTGAGATATATAATATATATTTTATTTATTTATTTATTTATTTATTTATTTATTTATTCATCTTTTCTCCCCTCAGAGAGTCCCCTTAAAATTTCTTGCAGGGCTTATTTAGTGGTCACAAACTCCTTTAGTTTTTGTTTGTCTGGGAAACTTTTTCTCTCTCCTTCTATTTTGAATGACAGCCTTGCTGGATAAAGAATTCTTGGCTGCCTATTTTTCTGATTCAGCACACTGAATATATCCCGCCACTCCTTTCTGGCCTGCCAAGTTTCTGTGGATAGGTCTGCTGCAAACCCGTTCTGTCTTCCCTTGTAGGTTAGGGACTCTTTTTCCCTTGCTGTTTTCATGATTCTCTCCTTGCCTGAGTATTTTGTGAATTTGACTATGATATGCCTTGTTGATAGTCGGTTTTTGTTGAATCTAATGGGGGTCCTCTGTACTTCCTGGATTTTGATGTCTGTGTCTTTCCCCAGGTTAGGAGAGTTTTCTGCTATGATTTGCTCACATAACCCTTCTACCCCTATTTCTCTCCCTTCCTCTTCTGGGACCCCTATTATTCTCATGTTGTTCCTTTTTCATGAGTACTGATTTCTCTAATTCTTAAATCGTGCTCTTTTGCCTTAATCTCCCTCTTTTTCTCGGCTTCGTTATTCTCTATAAGTTTGTCCTCCGTATCGCTGATTCTCTGCTCTGCCTCATCCATCCTTGCCGCCGCTGCATCCATCCGTGATTGCAGCTCAGTTATAGCATTTTTCATTTCATTCTGACTAGTTTTTACTTCTTTTATCTCTGCAGAAAGGGATTCTAACCTATTTTCGACTCCAGCTAGTATTATTATCATGATTCTAAATTCTGGTTCAGCCATCTTGCTTGTATCTTTGTTGGTTAAATCCCTGGCTGTCGTTTCTTCGTGCTCTTTCTTTTGGGGTGAATTCCTTCGTTTTGTCATTTTGAAGGGAGAAAAGGAATTAATGAGGTAGAAAAATTGAAATTAAAAAAATTAAAATTAAAAAATATTAAAATTAAAAATTAAACACACACACATATACAAATTGAATAGTTGATGCTAGATCCTAGGTGTGTTTTGGTCTGGGTGTTGAGACTGGTTTGACAGATTAGAGAAAAAAAAGGGGGGCAGGAAAAAAAAAAGGAAATGAGAATTTGAAAAAATGAATACACTGAAGTAGACTAAAATGGGATGATGGGGTTAAAATAGAATTTGAAAAAATATACACAAAAGTAAATAATATAGTAGAAAAAAATAAAGAAAAATATTTTTAATAAAAAGTTAAAAATAAATATGAATTTTTTGTTTTCTGTATTTAAGAAAAAAGGAAAAGAGAAAAAAGAAAAGAAAAAAACTTGTGAAAATTTGAAAAAGTGAATACACTGTAGTAGACTAAAATAAAATGATGGAAGTAAGCTAGAATTTGGAAAAATTTACAAAAGGGCAAACAATATAGTAATAAAAATTAAATAAAAGTATTTTTAAAAGAAATTGAAAGTAAAAATGAAGTTTTTGTCTTTCTGCATTCAAGAAAAAGAAAAGAAATGAGAAAGAGAAAAAAAGAAAAAGAATAAAAAAGGAAATTGAAAATTTGAAAAGGTGAGTACACTGAAGTAGATTAAACTAAAATGATGGAAGTAAAGTAGAATTTGAAAAAATCTACACAAAAGTAGAAAATATAGTAATAAAAATTAAAGAAAGACTTTTAATAAAAATTGAAAATAAAAATGAATTGTTTTCTATTTCTGTATTCAAGAAAAAGAAAAGAATTGTAAAAGAGAAAAAGGAAAAAGGGGGAAAAAAAAGAAAGAAAATTGAATAGATGAACCTGCTAACAGATTGAAGTAGGACTGAAATTGCTTCGTTTTCCCATAGAGGTCGGTCCATGTATCTCTTTATAGCCCATAAACTAAGTAGGCGGTGAGACTTGTGTTCTTGAAGAGGGAGGTTGGCCCAGCTGGGCGGGGCTCCGTGCAACAGCTCCGCTCTCCACTAGATGGCGCCGCTCAGCTCACTGGGGTGGAGTGTTGCGGGGCTGGTAGGTGCGTATGCGCCTGCGCGGCCGTGGTAAAAATGGCGGCAGCCAGCTACCCGGCCTGTTCTCCCCATCAGCAATCGCGCACCCGTCCTCTGGCTTCAGCTCTCGTCCACTCCCCGCTTTTCCACTCTCCGTGACCAGGCCCCAGCAGTACCTCTCTCCCGGGTTTTGTCCCAGATGCGGCTGTTTTCCCCGGCCCCTTACTTCCCAAGGACCCCGGCTTTGACCCGCTCCGCCCGTCTTCGGGAGGGTCTCACCGAGCCATGGCCGAGCGAGCCACGGCCAAATGTCAGCTGCAGCCAGGAACGCCCGCTGGACCCTGCTGTTGCCGGTGCCCCGAGACTGCGGCCGGGTGCCAGCCCGTCCCAGAAAGCGTTCGCGAGACAGTGTAGCAGCATCGTTTCAGGGATGGTGGAAAATCACGACATGCGTCTGGCACCAGGCTTTACCCTTAACGACCTTGTTCCTGCACCAGCGAATTTGGCTGTTTTCTGGGGTCTGCTGGGACCAGGTGGCTTCAAAGGTTTCCACCAAATGTCCTTCCAGCAGTGGAACCGCTTCTCCCCGTGTGGCCCGAGAACCTCCTGGACCCCACTCTGTTCCTGGGGATTCACCTTTCCCACCAGAGCACCTCCAGGTATGGAGCTGCGGAGTTGCAGACTCTGTGCTCCCCTTGTTTACAGTCTTAATGGAACTTAAACCCTCTCCCTTCTCCTTTCTCCCTTTTTAGTTTAGTCCGTGCGGCTGTTTCCAATTTTCCACTTTCTCTCCAGCTGCTTTTGGGGAGGGGTGCTTTTTCCGTATTCTCTGCCCCCCTCCCCCTCCCAGTCTCTGTCCTCTCCCTGCCTGCAAAGGCGGCTTCCTGCCCGCTGCCGGCTTCTCTCTCCCCACGTTCACCTCTCCGCGCCACGTACCTGCTGAGTTCTGTGGTTCAGGTTGGGCAGATTGTTGTATTAATCCTCCAGTCAGTTTTCTAGGTGTGTAGGATGGTCTAGTGTTGGTCTGGCTGTATTTCATGGATGCGACACACAAAAAACTTCCATGCTGTTCCGCCATCTAGGCTCTTCTCCTGATGATTATATTTCAGTGCAAGGGTTCCCAGCCCTCCTCTTCCTTGTCCTGGTCCTCAGGCGGGGCACAGGCTGCTCACCCTCCTCATCCTCCCTCCTCCCCTTCCTCAGGCCGGGTGCGGGCTGCCGTCCTCCCTATATCAAATTATTATTACAAACATGGGAAGCTCTTAAAAACCCTGGCTGCCAGTTGGCTCCTCTAAGGCGATTAGAACATCTGTCCTAAATGGACAAAAGATTTTTCTTGAGTTCTTCCAGTGACGAACATGCTTCATCCTCTGTTATCGTGATTCCTTTCATGTGAGCTGGAGAGCCCTTGAGGTCCACTGTGTGGAAGACCAGTTAGAAGTTGTCACTCCAGGGTCACCGGGGTGGCTCAGTTGGTTAAGCATCTGACTCTTGATTTTGGCTCAGGTCATGATTTCAGGTTCATGAGACCGAGCCCCGCATCGGGCTCTGCGCTGATAGGACAGAGCCTGCTTGGGATTGTGTCTCCTTCTCTCTCTGCCCTTCCCCACTCGCATTTACTCTCTCTCTGCCTCTCGAAATAAATACATGAACTTAAAAAAGAAAAACAAGTTGTCACTCCAGGTAAAACCAGCATTATGGTGCATCTGGGGAGCCAAGGGTTGAATGTTGTGGAAAGTGTGAAAGAAACAATTCTACTTAAATCTACACCACTCTTGGCTTGTCTTACAAAATCAACACATTCCTTCTTGCAGGTTATATGCTCATGAATGTTTACTGAGTGTTTGAGGGTCACGTTTAGGGCTTGACATGGACTGTCATATTTGGTTTTTGAAACAATCCACTGTGGTGCCAGTGCCCTTGTTCTGTGGCTGAGGCGAGTGGGACATGGAGAAGTTGAGATAATTTGCCCCGTGAGCCAGGAGCCCCACCTGACAGTCCATGGGCTTCTGCTTTTGAGCCACCTGCCTGTCTGCTGGAGTTTTCAACCCAACACTAGATATGGTGGGATTTTTTTTACCAGCCTGCCAGATGCATTGCTTGATCGTTCTCATCATTACGGGAACCCACTCCCCTGTCCTTCTGCCTGTTTTCCCTCTTTGTATTTCCCCACCCGTGTCTCTTCTAGTCCTTAAGAGGAGAGGCATGGAATCAATGATAGTACAGTTCTCTTGATACTTGGCGACTGGCTTACCTATTACTCCACGACCGTGTACTCAGATGCAACGTTTGTCTCTCTCCATCTGGATTCCTTCTCTCTCAACCTTGTTTATCATCCAGCCCTTGACACTGTCCTAAGGATCCCATCTGGGGGCTCTAAGGGTGCAGGGGCATGCAGTGAGCTATGATCTCAGCATGCTGGGGTCCCCATTCTCTTCATGAAGAGAGACTGTTTTCCACCTTCCCCTCTGAGCCCTGGGATTTCCACAGGGGTGGAAATCAAAGACCCTGCCCAACCTCCTTGGAGGGTAACTCTCGTTTCATGGGGAAGGTGAAAACTTGTCTCAAATAGACCCGGGAGCTCTCGGGGCCAGGCTGCGATCAAGGTAACATCGCTCTGGAGGTAGAGGAGCAGTCTTGCTGGGAGGTGCTCTGAGATGTGGAGGGAGCGGATGGAAAGGAGGGATGGGTGGCTTCCTGTCCACTGGGGAGACATGGTGTTGGGACCAGGAAGACATAGGGTCTGAGCCACTGGCCGTCCAGAGGCCACGGCTGGTGAATACAGAAGGGTTAAACCCTACCTTAGACTTACACAGATTTCTTCACTTACCGCCTTGAAACACTGGTTGCCTTCCAGCTTCTGGATCCAGCTATCAAATCATAGAAGGTCCCAAGAACGCAACGGTGCTGGAGGGCTCGGAGGCTCGCTTCAACTGCACGGTCTCACAGGGCTGGAGGCTCATCATGTGGGCTCTGAATGGCACGGTGGTTGTGAGCATCACGCCCTCAGAGCCCATCATCACCAACGACCGCTTTACCTCTGCGAGCTACGAAGAGGGCGGCAACTCCATCTCTGAGATGATAATCCATGACGTGCAGCTCCGTGACACGGGGCACATCAAGTGCAGCCTCCAGAACAGTGACCGTGATGCATCCGCTTTCCTTTCAGTGCAAGGTGGGTGCACAGGTGGCTCTGAGCGGAGCAGGTGGAGGCGGCTGGGTTGGATGCCAGGGGCACAGGAGGACCCTGCATGCATCCAGGGTCTGCCCTCAGCGTGTTAGGCTTAGAAGTATGAATGCCTGTTGTTTTGTTGTTTGTTGTTCCTTGCCCCAATTCTTCACCAAATCTCTTTCTGCTCTTCTTTCTGTTTCCCCTACCTCATCTCTTCTTTCCTTTCTCTTTTCTTTCACTAGGACTCTTGAAGACAGGTCTTATCACTTTCCCCTCGCTATCCCACCGAGAGCTTTTGTGGACATAGACCCCAGATTCTCCCAGGCCGGTTGTGGCCACTGCTCTTTGATTTAGGAGTAGTTGCCCATGACTGCCGTTTCTCTGGTGTTTTATATACGTGCTGCTCTTCCCTCGCCTTATGTCACGTATGCACTTTGAGTCATGATTTTTTTACCCTTTTCCTCTTTCCAGTTGAGTTCTCCCAGTCCTTTACTCTTTCCTGCCCCCAGCGGTTCTTGTAGTCAAAGGTGGGTGTTCGCTAACTCTACCAAACATTTTAGGGAAAAGAGTAAGCGAAATTTATCACAAGGGATAGTTTATTTTTTCATTTTCAGAGGTAATTTTGAGGTGCTCTAAATCATGGTATGTAGGGAAAAGAAAAATAAAAGGATGCTTTACAAGAATTCAGAACATCTTTATCAAAGTTTAATCACTTTGCAATTCTTAAAATGCAATTAGATGGTATTTGTAGATGCATTGGAGCTAGTTGAGCTCCTCATTTCTGTGGCAGCGTTTCTTAAGAAAACCACGTCGTATTTTGAAATTTTTTCTTATATCTATTTATTGGCTTGTCTAGGAGAAATTTCCAAACATTTGATCTGTGTTAATGTTGCATCAAATCCAGTTTGATAACATTTGGTAGGAATGCAGGTCTACCTATTTCTACCGGCTTTTTTTTTTTTTTTTTTTTTTTACTTAGCCAAAATGTTGTCCCTTTACTTTTATGTGTCTTTAATTTTATACGGCTTAATGATATTTTCAAAATAGTGATTTTTATGAGACTACCTGGATTATTGGCTTAGTTTGCATGACCAGATTCTTACCATAATGATTTGTGGCATAAGGGAAAGAACACAGGAAAAATGGAATCAAAGACACGAGTTCTGGGTTCGCTGTCATCAGTTGCCAACTTAGTGACTCCTGAGATGGCCTGACTTCTTCATCTTTAAAAGAAGGATAAGGCTCCCCCGCCCCACCTCACAGGTGTACTGTGAGGGTCAGATGCAGCAGCGACTGACGATGGCTTGAAGACCCCAAAGTCCTGTTTGATTCAATTTATCGCACATGGAGCTGGGAGCCAGTGTGGGCTAGTGGTTCATAATGCAGGCTTGGGAGCCTGAATGCTAGGTTCAGATTCCAGCTGTACCACTTGCTAACTGTGTGAACTTGGCCGTTATTTAATGACTTTTTGCCCTAGTTTCCTCATCAAAGGGTTGTTGTGGGATCAACTGCGTAGGTCCAATAAAGTCTTTACAACAGCACTTGGGTCATGGCCATCTCCGTATAGCCAATCGCATTCCCGATAGCAGCACACCATTGTGTTGGGCATCTGGAAGGGCACTCAGAGATGTATAGAAGAAGACAGAGTCCTGTCCTCAAGGGCCTCCCGGGAAGAGTAGACCATGCACATGCAGGGATAACATGAGTGGCCTGGAGATGCTGCCAGGTGCTGTGAGGGAGACAAGTTCCGGTTTGAATTGGGAGGGGAGATAGAGAAAGCGCAAAGCCTGTACAGATGACTCCGTGTTGAGGTGCCCTTCTGTGCTTCGAAGGTTTGGGGATGCTAGGCCAAGGGGGGAAATCAGGAGGGGGACACCTGGATCAAGGACACAGGGCCAAAGGCATGACTTAATTGATATGTTCATGGCACATCAAATTCATAGATCCATGTGTTTTTATAGCAGCTTTGCTCAAAGCTCCACATCTATAAAGTTGTCTGTGCCTAAACACGCATTTTTGTCGGTTGGCAATTACCGTAGCTTTTAGTTTTGATACACATGGAAGATTAAGCATTTGGGATGATAAATTCTTTCCCAAGGTCATGCGGAAGGAACCCATAGACCGGGCACCGAACTTGGTCGTATTACCTGGGTTCCAGTGGTCTGAATGGCTCTTTGTTCCCAGAGGAACAAATGTTCTCTAAGCAACAGGATCTCTTTCAAGGGAAAAGAATCTTGAAGAAAGAGGAAACATCCATGTTATTTTTAAAATGGTTTAGCTGAAGATTTATTTTTTTCCAGCTCATGTATCAGCAAGAAAAAGAGAGCTTACATAGCTCCCTCTAGAGTCATCTTAGATCTGTGTGAATGCTACAGTCATCACCTTTGTATAGGGTGTTCATTGCGCTATGCGATAAGCTTTGTGAAAGCCAGTGGGAAAAGTTGAATCACAAATATGTGTAGAAAAAGGAAATGCTTCTGGTTGCTGATTTGTCCATCCACTGCCAAGTCTGCCCATTAAATCACACACCAAATTCTCGACCCCTTGTATTTCGAGGGCCAGTAGACTTGAGTTCAAGATCGTCCCTTATTAATTGAGGCAATACCGCTCCTTCCAGTTTCTGTCATCTTAAACCTCTCCACCAAATGAAACAGTGAGTGGAGAAGAAGGAATAAGTACAAAACCCTTTACGTGTAAGGAACAAATCCATTTCCCTCGCATTGTTGCATTTACAGTAATCCCTGCATTAGCAAACAGGCTTTACTTACTCCGAGAGACTATTGAGGAAAGGAATGGTTGGAAATTTAACATTTTACAGTAAGAAGAGCTTTCAGAGCTGACCCAGTTCCATCTAGTTTGGGAACTGTTGGGCATCCCCTAGAACTTTCAGGGTCTGTAAGGTTACGACTGCTTCCATTATAATACTAACATGTGAATTGCCTTTCCTACGCTCATTTCACTTGTGCCCACAGGATGTCTTTCCCAATAACTGATGTATAATGATACAAAGTCATGCAAAAGTGAAAGGTCAATTAAAGCGCCAGATAGAGCAATGGGTTTGTACATCAAAGAGAATGAGAGGTCCTTTATATAGTTTCAGTTTCCACAGTGCAACTACCCTGTAAGAAATCACTGCTTGCCAAGTGTTGGTACAATATCAAGGAACATACGTGATTATTTGAAAAACCTTCTCACTGTTTCACCTATATATCCATGGGAGGTCAGATTTATTTATTTGTTAAAAAAATTTTTTTTAAAACGTTTATTCACTTTTGAGAGGCAGAGAGTGAGCAGGGGAGGGGCAGAGAGAGAGGGAGGCACAGAATCCAAAGCAGCTCCAGGCTCTGAGCCGTCAGCACAGAGCTCAATGCGGGACTCGAACTCATGATCTGTGAGATCATGACCTGAGCTGAAGTCGGAGGCTTAACCAACTGAGCCATCCAGGCACCTCCATGTGAAGTCAGTTTTAAAAATATACTCCAGTAAAGCCATTTATTGAATATATTGCAACAGCTTGAATGCAGAACCAGATATGAGAATCCAGCTAGACGTTAAAGAGATTTGCAGAAATCTAAAACAATGATATTCTTCTCAATAATTTATGTTGGGTTAAAAACACAGGTGTTTTTCATCATAATATGGTAATCCACGGTGACATGTAGTGATTTGTCATTGTTATTTTAAATATCTTTAAAAATAAATATTCTAATTTCAAGTATGGTAAATATTTTTTAAAGTTTATTTGTTTATTTTGAGAGAGGGAGAGAGTGAGCGTACAAGCAGGGGAGGGGCAGAGGGGGGGGGGGGAGAGAGAGAGAGAGAGAGAGAGAGAGAGAAGAGAGAGAGAATCCCAAGCAGTCTCCATGCTGTCAGCACAGACCTGATGTGGGCCTTGAACTCAGGAACCATGAGAGCATGACCTGAGCCAAAATCAAGAGTCAGATGCTTAATCAACTGAACCACCCGGGTGCCGCTCAAGTATGGTAAATATTGATAGAACATAAACAAAATGTCTTTGGAGTCTTCAGTGATTTTTAAGAGTACTGAAACCAAAACATTTGAAAACCACTGATCTAGTCAGATTGTTTCATCTGACCTTTAAAAACAGAGAGTGATTGCCCAGGTGAGGGCAATTTGACTGAGAACTGAGGGTTTTTTTTTTAATGTTTATTTATTTTATTTTGAGAGAGAGGGAGAGTGCAAGCAGGGGAGGAGCAGAGAGAGACACACACAGAATCTGAAGCAGGCTCCCAGCTCCGAGCTGTCAGCACAGAGCCCGACACAGGGCTCAAACTCATGGACCTTGAGATCATGACCTGAACCAAAGTTGGCTGCTTAACTGACTGAGCCACTCAGGTGCCCCAAGACTGAGTTTTTGATTCTTAGTCCAGTGTTCTTCCCATTATATTATAAAACAGGGAGGATATTTTAATTTGGACGCTTGGATGTTTCACTAAGGCTGTGTCTTTACCGGAGCCAACCCTCAGGTTATTTTATTAATATTAGCACACACAAGTCCTATTTTCGTATAGGTTGTTTATAGTGTGAACATTGACATATGCAGGTAGGCCATTCATAAAAACCGTAAGGTTTTTAATTTATCTATTATATTCTGGTACATAATTTTGGGCAATTATTGTTATAATTATATTAGATTTGATTTTGAATTCATTTGCAACGGGAAAAACATTTTAAGGAAATACTATAGGAAGTTCTGTTTAGAAATGTATGACCCCCAAAATAAAATGAAATGAATCTGACTGACCAAAGGCCAGGAGCAACTTGCTTCCCATGACCCTGAGATACGTTCTCCTGACAATGGAAAGAATGTATAAAGGTTTTTTTTTTTCCCTTTTTGCTTTTGCTCCCAGGAGAGCCCAGGACAACTTTGCAACTTCACTTGAGTGACTGAGTAGCCTACTCTGGCAGGCACACTTGCCCTCTCTTTCCCATAGAATTCATATTCTCCTGGATCCTGATTTTTATTTGTTCATTTCCTCTGGAATTATATGTTCTCTGGTGAGCAACCTCCCCTTCTTCCATGAACCTGGCAGGTCTAAATAAAGACACAGGTCAAACCTGAGTTAAGGTTCTCGATACAGACACAGCCAGTTTGGCCTCGGGAAGATGGCTCTCGTGAAATGCAATCCAAGGGGAAAATTAAAGACAGCCTGAAACCAACAGAGGTATGGTCACCCCTTTGGAACATTTCTCTTTTCTTCTTCAGTTATGGGGGCGTTGCTCATTCCCGGAGGCAACCTTGTAGTCGCGGAGGATGAACCTTGTAATGTGACTTGCCACGCATGGGGCTGGATCCCGCCCCCAGGTATTTCCTGGGATATCGGCGTTCCCGTGAGCCACTCGAGCTATCATTCTGTTCCGGAGCCCAACAATCCCCACAGTGCAGTGAGCGTCCTGACTCTCACACCACAGGGCAACGGGACTTTGACTTGTGTGGCTACCATGAAAGGGCTGCATGCCCACAAGTCTGTAACTGTGAATCTTACTGTGGTTCAGCCTCCTTTGGGTAAGTGAAGACCTGTTGCTTTATATAAAAGAAAAATATTGTTGCATGCTTATATTTCATATGGGGTGCTCTCAGTCAACAATGCCTAGGAGAATTGTATGATGACCTTGATTTTAGGTAGGGATGGTGATGGAGACAAATTAGTGTCAGCTTAATGATGCCGCAATTCCACTTGCTTTTAAATTTCATTTTCAAGTGTCTCTCTTTTTTTTTTTTTAATGTTTATTTTTGAAAGAGAGAGAGAGAGAGACAGAGCGTGAGCAGGGGAGGGGCAGAGAGAGAGGGAGACACAGAATCCGAAACAGGCTCCAGGCTCTGAGCTGTCAGCACAGCGCCCGACGTGGGGCTTGAACCCACGAACTGTGAGATCATGACCTCAGCCGAAGTCAGAGGCTTAACCAACTGAGCCACCCAGGCGCCCCAGGTGTTTTTATTTTTGACTTCCTTATGGAAATCACTAAGAACCTTGACAATTATCATAAAACACATCAGGTTCAGGGATAAACACTTGAAGTCAGTGTTTCTCTGTAGCTTTTATCTGTTGTTCCAGTTTGATCCGATCCTCTTGGCCAGTATGG
Source organism: Herpailurus yagouaroundi (assembly GCF_014898765.1). NCBI lineage: Eukaryota > Metazoa > Chordata > Mammalia > Carnivora > Felidae > Herpailurus > Herpailurus yagouaroundi. The sequence continues at coordinate 6,061,063 of NW_024412403.1, read as the reverse complement.
GGCAAGCTCTTCTAATATTTGAGGAGGGTGTGCAGGCCCTCTTGGATTCCTTCCAATCTCAGTAGAATATGGTTTCTTCCTTCCTTCCTTCCTTCCTTCCTTCCTTCCTTCCTTCCTTCCTT
>NW_024412403.1:6009661-6060931 GCF_014898765.1 Herpailurus yagouaroundi | reverse complement strand
TTCCTTTCCTTTCCTTTCCTTTCCTTTCCTTTCCTTTCCTTTCCTTTCCTTTCCTTTCTTTCTTTTCTCCCAACAAATCCACAGTGTATTTGAAGGCACCACGTCTTATATTTTAAAAAATATAACTAAAAACTCAACTAAATGACATAAATTTAGAGTTTAGATTCCCAAGAGAACCTACTGTAGGGTCCTTGGCATACCAAAAACTCTAACCACACAGCCTACAGGGCTGCAGAGCCTGCTTGAACTCTGTCAGCCTGGAACCAGAAGAAAACGTGGGGCCAGGACTGGAGATCAACTTTCAGTCTTTCATTTTGCAAAAGAGGACTGAAAGGGAGGCCTAGAGAGGTGCTGTGCTCTGGCTGGGGCAGAGCAGGACCTAGAAGCCAGGTAGGGGTTCTCTCTTGGTCCAAAGAGTTTCCCACTACAAAAACACCTTTACTTGAGATCTTCCAAAGTTCAGAACAAAGTTATAGCCAGAGAAAGATTGATGATGAAGAAGAGGAAGAAGGAGAAGGAGAAGGAGAAGGAGAAGAGGAAGAGGAGCAAGTGGAGGAAGAGGAGGAGCAAGAGGAGGAAGAGGAGGAAGAAGAAGAAGAAACACAGCATTTGCCAAGGAAAGGCTCTGTTTTAAGTGCTTCTCAGATGTTAACTGAATTAACATGCACAGCAGGTCTATGAGTGGACCCTGTTATTACTTCTGTTGCAGAGGCGAGGTGACAGGGAAATAGTATGGTTTGGAATTTGCCCGTGTCCGCAGAACTAGTAAATGGCAGAGATGGCCCTGCTGGTCTGTCTCCAGAATCTGCTCACCTGTCAGCTCTGCGTTTCACTTGTGTGGGCATGTGGGCAGCCACGTGGGGGGATGGGAGAGTGTCCTATGGCTTCCATAACAGTGTTCCACGAAGTGGGTGGCTTATACCAGAGAAATATGTTATGTCACAGCTCTGGAGGCTGAATGTCTGAGATTAAGGTGTTGGTAGGCCTGGTTCTTTCCAGGAACCATAAGGGAATGATCTCTAGGCCTCTCTCTTAGCTTCTGGTATTTGCTGGTGGTCTTTGGTGTTTCTTGGCTTGTAGAAGTAGCAACCTGACTTGTGTTGTCATCTTCACAGGATGCTCTCTCTGTGTGCTTGTCTGTGTCCAAATTTCCCCTTTAAAATTTTTTAAAAATTTATTTTGAGAAAGAGAGTGAGACAGGGAGAGAGAGAGGTGGGGAAGGGGCGGGGGCAGGGGGAGAAAGAGAGAGAGAGAGAATTCCTTGCAGGCTCCACACCGTCAGCACAGATTCTGATGCAGAGCTTGAACCCATGAACTATGAGATCATGACCTGAGCCAAAACCAAAAGCTGGATGCTCAACCAACTGAGCCACCCAGGTGCCCCTAAATTTCCCTTTTTTATAAGGACACCACTCATATTGGATTATGGGACCCATCCTATCAAGTATAACCTCATCTTAACTAAATTGCATCTGCAATACTCTGTTTTCAAATAAGGTTACATTCTGGGAATGCTGGGGGTTAGTACTTTAACACATGAATTTTAGGGGGACACAAGTCAGCCCGTCATCACAGATGATGTCTCCGTGAACCTATAAAAAGCCAGTCAGAGACTAACCTGTGGTCAGTACCAACAGTTCTGTGCTTTGCACTGTGGGGATTGGTCTTGGTGCAGTGAGCACAAGCTTGTCCCACCATTGCTAAAACTTTGCCTCTTGTCTCTGATTCAGATGCTCCCAGAGACCAGGCAGACAACAGAAACGAAAGCATAAGTGAATACATGTGTCAGGTAGAAGATGGAGTGGAAGGGCCCATTGGGAACCAGACATCATGCTCCATCCACATGGAACAGCTCTATCAGTGCCAGCTGGTTGTTGCCAATGGGAAAGGAGATCCAGGGCTGGCAGATCTCTGACCTGGATCTGGTGACTATCAATGCTTTTGAGGGCAAAGGACACCGAAATCTGTTTTAAGTCAAGATTAATTTATTTCAGCTTATTAAATTCAAGGGAATTTGGCTTATTCTGTGCTAAGACGACGTAAGAAGATGAAACGAGAATTCAAACCCAGCTTGCTTTTCTGTCTCCAGTTTATTATTTTGAACAACTAAAACCTTTAGAAAAATTGCAAGACCAGTACAATGAATACCTGTGTGCCTTCGCCTAGGTACAACAAATGTTAACATTTTGTCCTGTTTGCCCCTCTCTCGGCTTTTTCTTTGGCTGAGCCATTTGAGAGCTTCTGTTGAATAAATACCTAAATACCTTGGCATGTGTATCATAAGAACAAAGGCATTCTACTTAACCACGCATGATGTCGTCAGCAATCACGAAATATAATGCTGACACAATACTATTATGTAATATACAGCCCATGTTCGCATTTCCCCAAGTATCCTTTATAGTGATTTTCTTCTCCAAACCAGTATCCAGTCAAAGACCATGCATTGCCTTTGGCTGTCAGGTGTATTGTGTCCTTCCCTTACTCTTGAATGGCTCCCTCACCTTTTCTGTCTTTCCTGATATAAACCTATTTTGATTTGGGGCTAAATATCCTTGGCAAGCCATGGGTATTGTCATGTGGGCACATGATGCCAATTTTCTCTGTCATTGGTAATGAATTTGGTCATTTGGTTAATGATTTCTCTGTTGTAATAATACCTTTCTCCTTTATAATTAATACATAATCAGCGTATACTGTATGAATGTCTCATTTCCTGGCAGTCTTTCACCTCATAGCTTTTGTGTTCCTCAATAAGTCATTGCCTAAATCTGTTGCTTCTATGGTGGTTGTAAAAGAATGATTTTCTGGCTCCATAATTTTTCTATATTTGTTAGTTGGTGGTCTGCTGTAAAGAAGAGGCTTCTTTTGCCTTTTTTTCCTTTTCCTTTTCTTTCTTTTTTTTTTTTTTAACAGTTTTAGTATGGACTCCTTTTTATCCAATACACTATTTTTTTTTTTTTAATTTTTTTTTCAACGTTTATTTATTTTTGGGACAGAGAGAGACAGAGCATGAACGGGGGAGGGGCAGAGAGAGAGGGAGACACAGAATCGGAAACAGGCTCCAGGCTCCGAGCCACCAGCCCAGAGCCCGACGCGGGGCTCGAACTCACGGACCACGAGATCGTGACCTGGCTGAAGTCGGACGCTTAACCGACTGCGCCACCCAGGCGCCCCTATCCAATACACTATTATCTGCTCCTGTCATTATTCATTTTGATGTTCAGGTTGCTCTATATTTGGCTAGTGGGAATCCCTTCCAGCTGGCCCAGTGTCCTTTTTGACATGGCCCTTAGTTTTTGAGCAGTCAGCCTAGTAAGATGATGTTCTGAAGTCCCTATGCATTTCACCTCTTCTGCCTGGAATCAGCCATTTCTCCAAGGAGCCAGTCCAGTTTGCTTTGAAGCTGTTTAAATATGATAAAGTATGGTCCAGGCTTTTAAAGGGAGGATTAAAAAAAAAAGTTCCATTAGCCCCAAATGCAATGAAATCGACTGTTGAAACTGCACATCTTAACAAGGTAACACTGCAACAGAGCTCTGGTCTGATTGATCATGCCCCAGAGAAATGGATTTTAGAGATTCGCTTGCCTGCAAAGCTTTTCTTTTGTAGGGAAGGGTAAGGAGCACTTAATTTCCGTTGATCAGGTTTAATTCAGCTTGAGGGCCTCGTAAACTGGGACTGGGGGAGTTAGGCCTTAGTTACGGCAGCTGGGGTCCCCGCAGCCTCAAAGGGAAGCCCAGTGGGCGCCTTGCAATGAGTCTTACTTTATGGGACTCATTTGGAAAAGGGTAATTTGTTTCTAAATTATTCATCAAGATCCAGAGCAGCTGGCGGCTGGCTGCGTGTTGTATATTTTATGCAAGTTTTAGTAGCTGAAGACCTCATTACAGCGCGGGCTGCTGGTGCGTGGGAGGCTTCCAGAAACACAGCCAGCGGTCGGAGAGCCCAGAAGCAGCAAGCCTGGGCTGTGCAGGCTTCTTCAGGAATTGATAAGCATCAGTCCTGCCACCCATTTCCTCCTAAAAGTGCAAGAAGTCTTCACTTCTGGAATAGTCCCTGTAAGTCGTGGCAAGAATGACAATGGCCGTTTAGGAAGCCTGTAATTAGTTCAAGCCAAATAAAACACTCACTGACTCCTGAAAGAGAAGCATCCTGAAAAGGATACTGCTAATTTTTTTTTTTTTTTTAAAGATCGCTTTTCTTGATTCCAGAAGCAACACCGCATTGCAGACACACGGACGGCCGAAAGTGAGAGCTCCTCTCACAACCCCCCTTCAGATAAGCGCTCTCAGCCCTCTGTGCGCCCAGCTGCCTGGTTTCCTCTGTTTTCTTGCCTGGTGTGCAGGCCAGTGAAGCGTTCCAACAAAGCAACATTGTTGGGACAGGGGAGCACCCAGTAGACTGTAGTGATTTCTGGTTATAATCTGAGTTTTGTGGGGAGTGGTGATTTCGACGGCCGGGAGTGGCAGTCCTGGGTCACAGCTCTGGCTCCCGCTATGTGATTCTGAGCAAGTCACTCACTTCGGAGCTTAGTCTTCTTGCCTGTTAAATGAGAAGCAGAAGCATAGAGCAGAAGTTCTCTTTCCCGGCTGCCTGTTAGCCTCCAGGAGCTTTGATGCACATGGTGAACGCTCAGGGCCCATCCCAAAGGTTCTGACGTAATTGGTTTGTGCGGGGCCTGGAAATGGACATTTTTAAGAAAGCCCCAGTTCACTGGGCAGTCAGAACTGGGGGCTCCTGCACAGGGAAATCTTGAAGGCCTTGCCTCCTGAGCCAGCTTCATTAGTGCTGTTATCCACACAGACGTGGACACCAGAGAGCCTGGGCTCAGATTCCCAGCTTGCCTGCTGTGTGACTTCAGGCGAGTTACTTAACCTCTCTGTGCCTCAATTTTCTCATCTGTAAAACAGAGATGATAATAATATCTACCTCACACAATTGTTATTGGTGTCAGAAGTAAGCAGGTTAAAACGTCTAAAGTGCTCAGGACAGTCCCTGCTGCAGAGCCCAAGGGCAGGAGAGGAGGGCAGCTTTTATCACTTGTCTCATTGATTCAGAGATCTCCTGTGTCCCTTCCAGTCAGCAGAGGAGCACCTTTTCACATGCCGCTGGTGACATTTTGTATCGATCCAATTGGTTTCGAGAAATTCTATAGGCCCTTTTAAAACCCAGAGCATTTCTGTGAGAGCATCTGGGAAGAACTGTCTTCCTTTTCTGCGCAGATGGGTAAAGGACAGCCTTGAAGCTGAGATTAAAGGTGCACAGGAAATTCAGGATTGTGGCCGTGACATGCACAGTTGTGTGAGGGAACGTAGGGCCGAAGGCAGGCAGTGCTCAACTTGGACATGGTCTTCCTTGGTCACGAGGTGCACATGTGCATCCTTTCCAGCAACTCTGTCGTTCACCTTGAACCAATTACATCCACATCCTTTGCTAGGACATACGTCAGGGTCCAGCACCTACCTGGACTCCCCATTTCCCGTAAGACCTGGGCTGCAGCTTCCCAGAAGGATTCTTCCAAATTGGACACACAACACAAATAGACAAGAGTCACAGCACCGGGTTTTCTCCTGTTCTGAGAAACAGAACTGAGCCTGTTCTGGTTTTCTCTTGTCCAGCATTCACTGAGTGTCTTTGTTCCACGTGTCTTATCTGTACAATGGAGGATTATGGACAAGGTCATACCAAGATTCTGTGCTTTCTGCCTGCTCTCATGCTTTCCATCAGTAGATGACCATTATTTATTTTTCTTCCAATCCACTGTAAATGTACCATTTAAAAAGCGTCACACTAAGACGTTTATGATATATATGCCTGTGTGCATTCATATGCATGTCATATATGATAAATTAAAAATTGTTATTCAAATAGGAAAAGTTCTTCTGTGTAGCTCCAGTACCAAATTACCCCCCCTTGGTGGCACATACACCATGCTGTCTGGGGGGCCCCACTGGACTAGAGGGAGAGCGAAAGTCTTCCCTCGGTGTGAAACTCCAGGGGAGATTTGACCCCCAGTGGAGGGTGGTCACAGCATATAAGAAGCAAAAGAACCAGCCGTGTGCCTCCTGATACCAGTCGCTGTTTTGGTGAGAGTTTGGGGCTTTTAGGTGAGTGCAGGCAACACTTTGCTGAGCGCGGTGGTTAAATTAAGAGATAAGAGAGTGAGTGAGATCACAGTACCCAGCAGGGTAGCCCTTCCCTTACTTTCAATAAGTCCTTCCTGAGGGATAGGCGGCTATTTCTGTGGTAGATCAGAGAGGAAAGGTTGTCACGGTCAAGACTTGGTCGACAGAAGCTTGGCAGACCGGTCATTTTCTCCAGTAGGGGAGGAAAATGCCCTGATAGGGAATGTTTGGGGCAAGTCAGCAAATGTGTGTTGACTTCACCAGTGTGAATTTCAAGCCTATCTCTTGAACGTTTCAAATAGGCTCCGGGCCAGACATGGAGCTTGAACGCAGGGCTTGAACTAACGACCCTGAGATCAAGACCTGAGTTGAGATCAAGAGTCGAGTGCTTAACTGACTGAGCCATCCAGGTGCCCCACCCCCCCAATCTCTTGAATATTGAGCCAGATCTTAATGTTTAACCCCAGCTGGCTCCCTTAAGAAAGCTAATATTTGAAAACTTCAATTTGTAAACAGTTCATCATACTGATTTAGAATGATGTCAGCAATCTCGAACGTGTGTGTTGTACCCTACAGTGTTCTCAGCATTTTGACATGCATCCCGAGTCTCTGACCAGCCTGGGGGGTAGGGAGCAGGAACTGTGGACGAGTGAGCCAGTGCCAGTAGAACACAAGTAAACAGTGGCCATGAGATTTCGCTGGATGCACTGACATGAAGCCCAAAGCTCTTTGTCAGTTGCAAAGTTTCCTCATGGTGCTCTGAGTTTAAACTCCAGATTGTGATTATCATAAATGTGGTTTTGGACTTATTATTGTTATTATTTTTATTTTTATCACATCCATAAGCTGGAGCATCCTGTTGTGTGGCAGGTTGCTTGGGAAGTGTTTGCATTTTGGTATTTTCAAAGTGTAGGTCACCAACCACCTGTATCAGAATCACCTGGGGTGCCATTGCAGACCCCCTGACTTGGCACCACTGGAGGCAGGCTCTGCATTTGATGTGCAACGAGCATTCCAGGTGATGCTTGGGATTTTGCTCTCGGTGCAGCAGGTGGACAATCTGTATTACTCTCTGGATGGGAAGACACTGGATTGTTTTAAAGCTCCAATTCTGGGGCTGAGGAGGGGTGGTATGAGAAGGGTAGAATTCTGCCCCTACCAACTCTGCCTTTTCTGGGGAATTCTTTTCTATCCCTATCTGTCTCAATTCATCTCAGAAAAATGATGGGTCATGTGGAGATACATCATCCATCCTTCCATCCATCCTTCCATCCACCCTTCCTTCCACCCTTCCTTCCTTCCTTCCTTCCTTCCTCCCTCCCTCCCTCCCTCCCTCCCTCCCTCCCTTCCCTCCATCCTTCCATTCATCCTTCTATCCATCCATCCATCCAATGTGCCCAATATGTACCAGGTGCTTGGGGTATAAGAAAAATAAGACATAGTCCTCGACCTTGAGGAGACTAAGTTTAGATTAGATAGTAGCAAATGTGTAAGAAGAACTGAAGGTGAAAGCTGCCAATTTCACAAACATTTATGGTGGCAATGAATGGGAGATGTATAAAAAAAGGAAATTTAAAAAACCATCACAGGTAATGCGGAGAGGCTTTGCACAGAGAGCAGAAAACAAGTACCTTTTTATATTATGTAATTCTTCAAAGCACAGAGTTCTCTGAATTTTAGCATGTGCTTCGAGATCAGTCCATGTATTATTTTGCAGTGGAACCCTTTCTTGTCCATGAGTCAGAATCCAGGTGGTTGATGATTGTAGAAACTAGGGCATTAGTGATCATCTCTAACCATTCCTGTAAGGTTGTCTGAGCATTTAACTTTGACACAGGATTAGCAAATTATGATTTCAAGGTCAATTTTCATGGAAAACTCTAAGAACACTCAAGAACTGTTTTCCCACTATAACCTCTGGTTCCAAAGTGCTAGAAAGTCTGTTGATTTAAAATTTTTTTTTAAATGTTTATTTAGTTTTTGAGAGAGACAGAACATGAGTGGCAGAGGGGCAGAGACAGAGGAAGACACAGAATCCGAATCAGGCTCCAGGCTCTGAGTTGTCAGCACAGAGCCTGACAAGGGGCTCAAATTCATGGACCATGAGACCATGACCTGAGCTGAAGTTGGACACTCAACCAACTGAGCCACCCAGGTGCCCTTAGTCTCTTCATTTAAAAACAAACCCTCTCTTCCTTCATAGGAAGTCTATCATTTTAATATTTTTCTGATGACTTGCATTCAATACAATAGCATTCATTTACAATGAGAATCCAACCAAGCACTCAGGGTTGAGTGACAGACTTTACTGAAGAGCAATTCACATTGGAACGGATCAACTTAAATGCGGGTTGACCTCAATGTGGTTTGGGGGGCAAGTGCAATGCCGGCTGGATAAGGGCTCTCTTCGGAACGTGGGTATGGTTCTTCTAACCCACGCTGCACGGTGCTGTCCAATGGGACTTCCTGTGGTGAGGACCATGTTCTGCACCTGTGGAAACTGAGCACTTGAAATGTGGCTAGTGTGACTGAGGTGCTGAGTATTTAATTGTATATAATTCTGGTTAATTTAATTTGAATTTAGATAACTGTGCAAAGCATGTCGGATAGTTCTGGCTAAGACAGCGCTGTACTACATCAAAGTGGCTTTTTCTTTTCTCTTCCCTTCTCTCCTGTTCCCTTTCACTCTCTGCAGGCACTACCTTGCCTGTCTGTTCCCTTTGCCAAATCCGTGACTACTGGATGCAACAAGAGGGCAAAGCAGACATTAAGGGCGGTGCCTCCCAAAGAGCCATGGAAAACAACAATGAGCAGATGAGGAATGAAGTCTGTGGGCGGGGTGTGGGCGGGCTGGGGCGGAAGGCCCTTGCAGTACAGTCCCTTAGACGTGACTCTTCTTCAGTTTGGCCTCGTTTCCTCTGGGCTCTGGACCCTTGATGGGTGGGAACGTGGAAGGGAGAACCAAATGCTGGTCTTGCAGTCTTGTCTGGTCGTAGCTGCCTAGTAAGTATTCCTTGGCGAAATAAAGGATGTTGGGGTGAGGCAATCACTCCTCCCACTTGGGAGCGGTCTTCCTGTGTTGCCTACTCTACCTCTAAGAACAATAGAGGCGCTAACTGACAAATACTGGGACCGTGTTACTCAGCAGGTGCTTATTGGCAGCAGTAAGTATTGTAATGGAAGATCCTGTAGAGTATTGAATATCTGAGCACACTGAAGAGAAGTTGACCTATGACCCCCAGCTGTAGTGGCCAAATGGTTATAATATTATCGGAAAACAGAATCTAACTTACAGGGCGGCAGAAATAGTGATTACGAACCCTAGACGGTAGGAAGCATCACTAAATAAATTTTTTTTTCTCCTCTCAACTTTATAGGCAGTATTGATAAAGCAGGTACATCATTGCCTACCTGGGCCATAATTCTGCTTGCAGTATCATTTTCATTGCTTTTGATCCTGATCATTGTTCTGATTATAATAATCTGCTGCTGTTGTGTCTCCGGGAGAGAGAGAAAAGGTAATTTTTTTTGTTTATATAGATTTGTGTATATATTTGAACGTTTGGTACAAACACTTGTCGGTCATTAGCTCCTTAACTCTTTTGTAAGATGCATTGGCCTTTGGAGCGCACTTTATTTGGAAGCAGGCTTCAGAGAAGGAAAGGATTTTATGAAGAAGGAATACATTCCTTTGGGGCTTGCTGTAACCACTCCCAGAAAGACTGAGATCTGCACACTTTTGAGAGGGTGAAGAGATAGTACCTTTCTCAGCAAAGACACTGACTATTTGAGTTCTGTGCTTATTTGCGAGGGTAGAAGGACATTGTAATCTGCCACTTAGATGCTGTGCTTTTATCTAGAATAGAATCTACCTATCTGAGCACGTGAAAAGATTATTTCCTATTTTGTGTAATTCCAAATTGCATTTGGAGGTGAATGTTGATACAGTGGTAGGAAGAAAAAGAAGGTCTGCCAATAAAAATAGTACAAATAAACTTAATAATCACGCATTTCTTCTGAATGAATTCTTTCGAGGACTCCAAGATATATGAAAGCAGTGGCCTCGTTTGGGGGTCAGGCTTCACAATGGGGTGGGCTCACCAACATTGGGGGGGGGGCTTGTCGTGAGGTTCAGCCATTCGTGACTTCAGAAACCAAAGGATCTTTGTCATGTAGAAGGCTCGGGACTTTCCAAGTGCTAAATGTGTGTATCCAGCCTTACCTTTCTTTGTCTCGGAAAACCTCACCTACACCTATTTGAATATTGTCTACACTTAAATTATTTTTCTTACAATCAGACTTCTGATATTAGGCTATGTGTCAGTTTAATTGCATTTATAAATTTTTTTTTTTTTTTCCAACGTTTATTTATTTTTTTTGGGATAGAGAGAGACATAGCATGAACGGGGGAGGGGCAGAGAGAGAGGGAGACACAGAATCGGAAACAGGCTCCAGGCTCTGGGCTATCAGCCCAGAGCCCGACGCGGGGCTCGAACTCACAGACCGCGAGATCGTGACCTGGCTGAAGTCGGACGCTTAACCGACTGCGCCACCCAGGCGCCCCTCAGTTTAATTGCATTTAAAATGTCATTAGTAATAATTGCCATTTGATGAGCCCTTTTTTGTGGGTGACCCAGGCACTGTGTTAATTATCTTACATGGACTATCTCTCTTAGTCTATGCAAAGTGCATAGTTAAGCCATATCTAAGCTAATTGCCTAGCCTCAGCCCCTGCATGGATTTGGTTTGGGATTGGGAATTAATTCTGTGATACAACTTTATTCCCTAGGAAACAGAACATGAAAAGTAGTAAGCCTCTGTTGGCCCAGATTTGATGGCAATTTGCTTTAACTTGGGAGTTACCCTATATGCCACAGATGGATTACTCAAGTAAAATACACTGGATTTTAGATGAAAACGATTAGATAACTTAAATTTTAATGTAGACGTGACTAGGATTGTGCAGTGCCTTCAGATTACTATTTTCCACATTAGCTACTGTGGTGTCGTTGAAGGAGCATTCTGTTTATTTGGATTCCTGCTTCTCCTAAGCTGTTTTTTGCCTGTTCCATAATAGCCTAGTAGGAAGGTTGTGATGGTTGGTGGCCCAGGTAAGATGTGCACCGGGGGGACTGTCTGATTTTTAGCATTCTCATTTACAAGATGGGGATAAGTGCCATCCTATAGATCGGTCATGAGGACAAAATAAATTGCTACATGAAACTGTTTCCATTTTAGATTAAAAAAAATTTTTTTTACTGTGTTTTATTTTTTGAGAGAGACAGTGTGCTGACAGCACAATGTGGGGCTTGAACCCGCAAACCGTGAGATCATGACCTGGGCTGAAGTTGGACACTAAACCGACTGAGCCACCCAGCTGCCCCTCCACTTTAGATTTTATCCTTTACTTAACTTTGAGATGAAAAGCTCATGTAAGAGTGAGCTGTGTTTATTCCCCTGCGTCTTAACAGGTCCAGGTAAGTGTTGTGAGCAGGGCCTGTGGCGACCTTACAAAGCCCACCCCCATTGGGTGGGACTCACAATGGACACTACATTTCACCTTGACATAAATGGAAAGGATGCAGTGAAGGCCTGGGTTTCCCCCATGACAATTATTTCCATCCTTAAAAATGGCAAGCATCAAGTTGTTTTCAGAAGTATTTTCTGGCACTTTGCTTTGCTGATGCCTGGAGAATTCTCAGTGGTCTGACTGGTTAACTGGAGACCGACTGAAGAGAGCTGAGGACCCCACTAAGTGTGGCCTGAAGGCCTTGGGATTGTTTCTGCTAATAGAGCAAAGAAGCCAAGAGCCCATCTCCTGCAGCCCATTCCTTAAGGAAACAATAGTGACATTCTGTGTCTCTCTTTCAATTCAAATAAGATTGCTTCTGAAGTCCAATTTGGGGTGTGAATTGGCAGATGATATTACGACTGGAAGTAAGTGGGAATATTCTCTAAAAATAAGGAAAATGAATATATTTTAGATCTCAGTAAAGCTTTTTTTTAACATTTTTTTATAAATGTTTATTTATTTTTGGGAGAGAGAGACAAGAGTGTGAGTGGGGAAGGGGTAGAAAGAGAGAGGGAGACACAGAATCCAAATCAGGCTTTACGCTTTGAGTTGTTAGCACACAGCCTGATGCAGGGCCTGAACTTACAAACCTCGAGATCATGACCTGAGCCGAAGTTGGACGTGTAACCGACTGAGCTACCCAGGTGCCCCTGTAAAGCTTGATGAATAGAAGGCCTAGACAGGACAGCAGAGTTGCAAAGAACACTGGCTTTTGAGACAGATGATTGGAGACTGGAGCGTGACTCTGTTTCTCTCTACTTTCAAGTTCTATGTCCCCTCCAGTCCAAGAATCCTTTGATTAAAAACATCAGCAATTTAATGACAGCTCAGGGCGGCGGGGGGGGGGGGGGAAGGGGACCCACCTCTATGAATCGATACCATTGGTACATGTTGATTGAAAATGAATTCTAGAATTAAGTAAATGCAGTGCTTAAGCAATGTAATTCCTTATTTGTTAAAGTATGATAATACAACATGATAGTGTCTAGTTTGTTAATAATATGATGACACTAATACCTATCTCTTGGGTTGTAATGATTAAATGAGATAAGTGCTGGCACACAGTAAGTACTGAATGAATGACACTAGGGACTGGGAATGCAAAATGCCTCTCCCTGGTGAACGGAGTCTTTGTAGTCTTGCTAGTCAAATTCAATATTCACTAAATACTTATTAGTACCTACTATACTACAGGTACCTAGGAATTATTTATGTTTATGATAGTTAATAGTGAATTCTACTTCCTTTATGCTTGAAAGTCATTTGATAATTCGCTGTGGGGGAACTTAATAATACCTAATGGGTCACAGATACTCAGCAATGTATTTAATCGGCGGGGGGGGGGGGGTCTATAAAAACTGATGATATTTTATTTTGTGATTTTGTAATATGTGATTTTGTTCCTTTTTTCCCCCCAGAATCTAGTTATAAAAGTGAAATAAGGTAAGTTTGAAATCACATCACTTTCCTGAAAACAAAGACAAACAAATGAAAAACAACCAAACAACACCAACTCTGCCACCACTAACACACACCCAACTGTGGTGTTTCAGGATTATGTTACTCAAAATTAAGTACTGAAAGTGAACGACTCTGAAAAACACATAAGCCAAACACAAACTCATATGGCAAAATTAATCATAGAATAAAATAGGGGCTGGTTACTGCCTAAGTTTGACTTGCCCTGGCTCACTTAGGAAAAAGGAGATTTTCTACCTGGTGTCTGGCATTTACAACTCTTTCCACAAGAGGACACTAGGCGCCTGCACCGTGACTGTTGGCCCTCCTGTTTTTAGTCAATGCAAGGGACTCAAGGAACATTTCAAGGATATTAAAGAACCATGCAGAAATCCTGCTGCAGTTTCTGGGGCGGTGGAGAACAGTGGGGCTAGCTGGATGGCTTCAGGCACATGAAACTGACCAGACAGACAAATTAGGTAGCGTTTACTGCTTGTACCACTGATAGGGGAGGGGATAGAAAAATTACTGACATTCCCATGGCCGTCCAGAAGTAGCCGCAAGCACTTTGAAGGTAGCCGTGTCAAGGACCTACAGTAATACAATAACTAGTTTAAATGTCTGCAATATTTATACCAAGTATAAATGTGCTAAGGGGAGGGATTTTTAAACAGCGGTGATTTTGGTGGGGGTGTTACAGCCAAACCGTGTCTAATTTTCACTATTTTATTATATAATTTTCATTTTTGATAGGCTGTGGTTTAAAAATACCTTTAGGCTACACACGGTGAATGAAGATGTGTGTAATCATTGTGTAACAGACACTAGCTGTTTTCCCTTTGACCCCGGTCACTCCCCGGCGATAATGCGGTATTGGGAGAGGCAGCTGCGGTCTCCCTCAGGACACCACAAAGCAGCAATCTGAAATGACACCTCCTTTGGGGGCTGACTTAGGGCAAGAGGAGAGGAAGGCAGACTCACTCTAATAATTATTCTGGTATTTCTCAGCCTGATGGCAGCCTGGATTCTTCCGTGGGCCGTTATTGACTTCGTAACATCTTTCACTTGTGTTCTCTGGGATATTAGCTGATTTCAAAACATAGGACACTGGTCAGCAGCGATTCGGGGGCACGGGTAGAGAATAAGAACTACTGACAGCAGCAGCAACAATATGGCAGTAGTGATGACAACAGCTGGTTTATGCCAAGTGCCGAACACATGTGCCAGGTGCTGTTCTACACGCAGTGGAGCCCGTTTTCTCGCCGGATGCTCATGATGATTTTATGGGCCGTTTCTTCATTTTGTAGAGGAGGGAACTGAGGGGTACAGAGAGGTTAAGTAGTGTGCCCCGGGTCTCCCATCTGGAGAGTGGACGGTCAGGATGTGAGCGAGGCCGTCCTGCTCAGGGCCTGGACCTTGCCCCTGTGCAGCTCTCGCACTTAGATCTGAGTGCATTAGGTCTGGGGAGCAAAGACGGGGAGACTCACTGGGACCCCCATATCCTAGCTGCTTTCAGATGTCTTCTGCAGTAAAATAACATACTTCTTTCTCTAGAATCAATGCATGTTTATTATAGAAAAAATTAAAAATACAGTTTAAGAAAATATATTTATTTATTTTTGGGAGAGTGCAAGTGGGAGAGGGGCAGAGAGAGGGAGACAGAGGTTCTGGAACGGGCTGTGCGCTAACAGGCTTGACGGCAGCAAGCCCGATGTGGGACTCGAACTCACGAACCGAGAGATCATGACCTGAGCTGAAGCTGGACGCCCAACCGACTTGAGCAACGCTCAGCCCAAGTGCCCCAAACGTATCGTTTTGTTTGTTTGTTTATTTATTTATTTATTAAAAAAGATTTTTTTTTAACGTTTATTTTTGAGACAGAGAGAGACAGAGCATGAGCAGGGGAGGGTCAGAGACAGGGAGAGACAGAATCTGAAATAGGCTTCAGGCTCTGAGCGGTCAGCACAGAGCCCGACGTGGGGCTCAAGCTCACGGATTGCGAGATCATGACCTGAGCTGAAGTCAGCCGCTCAACCGACCGAGCCACCCAGGTGCCCCCAAACATATCATTTTAAGAAATGATTTTGAAATCACCCCTAATTCTATTGTTCAGAAGTAGGTTTTGTCACCTGAGTATGTATATGCTCACTTTGATGTATATGCACGCATCGATGCGTTCACGTCGATACACACACACATGCATTTTGTAAAATTTGGACCATAATAAACCTTACTTCATAACTTGCTCTTCTCTCTTGAAACTCTTCTGAAGATTATTTCCGTTGACAAATACTTGCCGGCCACATTTTTGCTTCAATTGCTTAATATATCTTACTGAAGTGTGAGTACAGAAAAGTTCACAACTCACGGGTGCATCGCTTGATTACCTTTCATAAGGCATATGGGCCTTGAGTGGGGCCATGCAGAACTAGAACACCTCTAGCGCCCCAACCTCCCTGCCCCCCCACATCGCTGCCTCTTCCTCAAATGTTACGTCTTCTGACCTCCATCCCCACATCCCCAGAGATCAGATTCATATGAACTTTGTGTAAATGGAATCATGTCATGTGCACTCACTGATTTTGGTTTTCACCCTGTGAGATTGGTCCGTGTTGTTCAGAGAAGATGTGGATGGTTGATTATGTTACGGTACCACACACTGGGTATATATGCCATTTATATTCTCCTTTTCCCTTTAAATGGGCATTTGGATAGTTTTCAGGTTGGGGTCATTATAAATACTGTGGCACTAAGCAATTTAGCATGTATCTTTGGTGACATGTTCATAAGTCCTCATTCCTGTTTTGTATTCAGTTGGGTATGTGTCTGCTGGTGAACGCTGGGCTGCAGGGTAGGCAGGGTAGACAATTCTGTCATCATCCAGTTTTCTGAAGTAGGTGCACCTGTTTATACTTTTACATGCGGTGCGTGAGTGTTCTCATCAGTAATAACTTTTATAGGTGGCATGGAATTTCATTTTAGAGATGGATTGTCATTTATTTTACAGTCCCCTAGGGTGGGACGTGTGGACTGTTGGCAGCTTTTGCTGTCATAAAGCGTTCATGAGTGAACATTCTTTTAAGTAAATCTTTGCCCATATCTTTGGCCATTTACCTATAATACATTCTTAATGGTCGAGCATGAATATTTTTAAGTCTTTGGATATCCATTGCCAAGCTTTCCTCCCCTGGGCAGCTGCACCAATTTTTACTTTATTTTGGAGATTGGCATACCTTTTCTTTAAAGGGCCAGATAGTAAATATTTTTGGTGTTGTGGGCCACACTGTCTGTCACAATTACTCAGTTCTGTTGTTGTAACATGCAGGCAGCCATAAATAACATGAAAGTGGACAGGTGTGGCTCTGTTCTGATAAAACTTTATAAAGGGGCGCCTGGGTGGCTCAGTGGGTTGTCGTTGGCCAACTCTGCTTAATTGGGTCACTGGTTTCTGGGGGTGGACTATCGACTGGGGAATGGTGCCCACGGGGCTCTCGTGATAAGGTTCCATCTCTCCCCACCTCAGTGGGAGTGTGAGCCGGCAGACCACTTGCATAGCTGTGCTGGTGGCGATGAGCGTCTGTCCTGATGCGGTGGTAAGTTCAGTGTGCGAGGATGCCCTGGGTGGAGCAGTGTGAACCAAACATCCACTACTGATTAACATTTGGCTTTTAAAAATGGTCTGATTTCAGGAAATCTGCAAGTGTGAAGACAAACAAAGAAACTTTTGAGACAAACTTAGAAAGTGGCAGTGAAAACCTGGGCTACCATTCAGATGAGCCACGGACGGCAAGTGAGTGGTCGGTGGGGCCGTGGGAATACCCGAAGGGGCGTGTGGAGGAGGGGCTGTTCAGCTCAGCACCAGCTGTGCAAGCCAGAGGACTTAGCCATTCCTGGGCATTGTTCTTTGAGTAATTTTCAGAAGAAGGAGAAATTTCAGAACTAGTAATATTCTAGTAGGTAAACAGTCTACCTATTTGTCCAAAGTTTAAAGCAAAGTGGGATGACAGTTCAAGGACTTTAAAATAAACTTTCGGTTTTCATGTTCTCTTTGGATATAGCCTTCTACCTTTAGGAAAGTATGTGAGGAGGCATTTTAAGACATTGAGGGTCACTTCCCCAAAACTTCAAATAAAGGTGAGACTCAGCAAGAAATCCATTCCTATTGAGCTTTAGAGGGAGTGGGAGAATGTTGAGAACAAAACCCAACTTTGAAAAGTCTTTGTGGCACCTGAATTCTTACCTTTACAGGACACAGTCCTAGTGAGGGCATCTTGGAAGGCTCGGGCACTGGTTAGTGGCAGGGATCTTCCAGAAGGCAGATGAGAGGGGAAGGGAGTACAAATGGGTTGGAGGGGGAGACCTGGCCCTCCTAAGTTGCCTAGAAAATCAAATTCCATGGAAAGATGTTTCATTAATCAGTTCTTACTGACAGGATCCCCCCAAAATTGTTTTCACCAAGATTGGGGCTGTGCTCATGTCTCATCTCTCCCACTTTGCCATGGCCGCCTCCCATATCTATTCAAAATGGCTCACTTAAGATTTTTAAAAATTCCATGAAGCACGACTGGTTCCTTTTTTTTTTTTTTTTAAGTTTATTTATTTATTTTGAGAGAGAGTGCACACGAGGTGCAGACAGAGAGACAGGGAGAGAGAGAGTCCCACACTGTCAGCACGGAGCCTGACTTGGGGCTCGATCTCACGAACCGTGAGATCATGACCTGAGCTGAAATCAAGAGTTGGTCACTTAACCGACTGAGCCTCCCGTGCACCCCTTGACTGTTTCCTTTCATAATCGGGTCACAGCTTAAAAATTTCCTGTAGGAGAATATTTAGTTCTTAGTGTTTTGAGCAATTAATCGTGTAGCTTGACCAAAATCATAGCCCAAACCAAACCTATCTTTTTTTCCCCTCTTTTGCCCTGTGTTTATTTACCTTGGTCAGCATTACAGCTATGGATTCACCTTGTCTCTGGATGAGACTAATGAATCAAGGAAGAGCTTGATTGTGAGTTTGCCATATTTTTATTTCATTAGAAAGGTAGGAGTTGCAAAGTATGTAACCTCAGGGTTAACTCTGAAAACAATCTGTTTATGGTTAAAGATTACTTTATGCCAGGGTTACTATATAAAAACAAATGCGTTTCCTTCTAAATCAGAATTGTGAGAACGTGTTATTTGGGTTTTGTCATTTATCACTCTAAAATCCTTCTTCTGTTTCAGAACTTGTTTCTTTTGCTCCAGTGTCCTCTGAATCCAGTGTTCAGGAACAACACAGCAGTAGGCAACCTTATCAGGTGATTCAGACCATTTTACCCATTTTGAGACTCTTTTTTTTTTCCCCCCCTTTAACAACCCTTGCCTGGTGGTAGGTGATTATAAAATCATGCCTGTTTTATGCTCATGATGGAAGAACATGGCCTTTGCTCACTGGTCAACCTGTCAACACGGAGGGAATGGGCCAGGACATGTAGTATCTCTTGGCCTTCGTAGTGGGTTTTGGGGGGAAGATCAGAAGTGTAGGTGGGGGCTTATAGATCTTGGGGTATCTCTTACATGAGGGTGCAGGTGTATGTACAGGTCTGGAGCTCCAGTGGGGGAGCAGAGGTGGTAGGTATTGGTGGTTGTTAGGCAAACTCTGATGGTCTCCATCCTTCCAAAGCGCACATAAAGAACATAGTCACCCAGGAACCGTGACGACACAGTATGTTACTTTTCTGACACAGAGTCGGTGGTGGTTGTCACAGATGAGTTAGAGTGGCTGCACAGAAAATACAATTCTTTGCATAGGCATAGTCATATTAGGCAAAATATGTATTTTCTGACCATTTATTGACCTGCACAAAGGCACCTTGAAATGAGAAACACTTCGATGTGACTCTGCAGTGGTGTCCCCGATATGGATGAATGTTCTCCCCTTTGGCTTTTGGAAAAGGCCCACTGGCAGATTGGGATCCCGAAAGCACTCAGGGTCCCAAAGCACTCAGGGTCCGAGGTCTTGGCCGCATTCTGACCGGGAGTCTCTATCAGCCTGAGGTGCTGCTGCTGGGAGTGCCTTCCTAGACCCATTGTTCTTTGTTTGCGTAGATATTGACTTGGGCTTCCGGGCAGCCCCAGGCCATGATATTCCTCTCGGCAGCTGGGATTCAGCTCAGTCCATACATCTTGTCAGTGATGTGTGCCTCCTGGGCCTTTGGGGGTGGGTGGGGGGAGGTGAGGTTTGATTGATGCCCATGTATGTATTAAGAGACCTAAATGGTCTCAAAAGAGAGGTAGCCAGGTGGGAAGACATATTGGGGGGGGGGTGTCTGTGGCAGGAAAGAACATGGGCCTACGTGATAAATAGTTGAGTTCCTGGTACAAGTTCAGGCTATTTCCCTAGGGTGAGTGTCGGGAAAATGGAGAGGTAAATTTCTTCCCATCTAATCTGCTCTCTTTGGCACATAGATCTTCTGATGCATTTAATCTGGCCCTGGGTGAGGTGGCTTGTGGAGACACAACAGATTCCCTTTCCAGGGGCCATCTCTTGACTAAGGGGGGGGGCTGACCCAAGAGAGTAATCACCAGGCTGTGAAGGAGCCTATCAACCCTCTGAGACTGGACCTGAGTGGGGGCCATGGGCTGATGGAGGGGTTCTCTTTGCTCAGAACCAAGCACGGTCGTCCAAGAACACGTTTACTCCAGCCCTTATTTCTGTGGTTACCTTTTACTGTCAGGTGTCTTTCCACTGGACAAGCCAAAGTGCTTACGTCTGGCGTTGGGTGGGGGGCATTGGGATAAGTGGGGAGGGGAGTCAGAAGAAGTCACATAGATGATCCCCCCCCTGAAGTAGAAATGAGGACATGGGAGAACTCTAGATGCATTTGGATACAGGAATGGAGAATGACGTTTGAGAGCTTAGAGTGGATCCTTCTTGAGTTTGAAGTGTTTTGAAAATACGCGGGGAGAGAAACTTGAGAAGTTTCTGCTACTTAAACGTGTAATCAGCTAAATAATCTATTGGTGGAAAAAGAACAGTGGCCTGGAGGTGCTGGGCCCTGGGGGACTGTCACACACACCTGTGTTTCTTGAAGTGTCTGTCAGTTTTCTAGGGGAAGGCGCATCTCGGCCCAGAGCATCAGGGTCCTTAAGAAACCAACAGAACACAAGGAAGATGAGCTGTTCTTGCCTGGATTAGAAGCTGGCGAGAGGCTATTTAAATAGCTGGATTCTTCTGTTTAGAGTTGGGGAACTTCAGGGCAAACCCTGTTTTGAAGAGTCCACCTTTGATCAGTAACCAGAGGGTGCCTCTGCAGGTGCGGGCCCAGGCACTGTCTGCAGGTTGTCCATTTGGAGAACCCGGACGCAAGATGTACCGTGGGGTACACTTTCCATGAGCACTTTGGGAAGGGAGGGAAGAAGGCAGATGGTGGAGCAAGTGGCCGAGCCTAGGGGCCCTCGGCCCAAAGAGGACATATTCTGCACGTGGTCAACTGGCCACTCGAGAGCTGCCGAGAGGCCACGCCGCTGCTTCTAGAAACAGGTCAAGGTGACTTGCAGCACAGAGGTTCCTTTTAGAACTTCCCCAGGCCAGGCCTGTAGCCCTGCCAGGTCCGTGCGTCCGTGTTCATGCTGTGCAGCCCGAGGAAGACCTTTGTCAGAGCTCATTAGGCCTCACTGAAAGATGACAGTGCAATCTGCACTTTCTTTTCTCATAGGCTCTCTCCGTTCTGTAGTGACCCCTAAAGGCCCAGGAGAGGCTTCTGAGAGCTACTCAGAGCTCTTTCATTTGTCTTTCATCCCGGCCTCTTCTCCAGAGACCTCAGTGTGACTCCAGCCTGTGACAGAGCCACCTGCGCCACTGTTGGGTGTTTCCATGCTCATGGGCCCCGGTGGGACTCCTGCCCGTAAAGCTGGCTTGTTGGAGTTTAGGATTGTGGGCTACAGACTACGTGGTTGTGCAGAAAATCTGCACCAGCCTCGGCTCCTCAAAAGCCCGTAGCTTCAGCTGAGACATGTCCAGCTGGGAGTCAGCCTGCCCAAAATCTCTTCCCGGTGTTCTCTGCATGGAGCTCGTTGGGGCAGATGCATATCCTATCCATGGAGGCATGGTGTGCACAACACCAGCCGAAGCTCCTGTTTTGTATTAATAGGTCTCACAGTGGGGTGATCTTGGTTTTGCCAGCAGCTCAGCAACTGTTGAGTACGTGCCCTCGTTCTCTTTTTGTGCTGGCTCTCTCGTCTGCTCAACCTGCTGGTGTTATGTTAACTCAGCATTTTCAGATCTTAACTGGTGGCCCAGGCCTACGCACAGTCTAGCACAGCGTTACTGGGCGCTCATTAAAAGCTATGCACTGATGTGGAGAATGTCTTCAGTGCTTAGCCGTATGCTGTCACGAGCAAGGTGATACAAGGAGTGTGTGTGCGTGTAGATGCGCTCCCTTTGCAGATAATCACAACCTGATCACCCCAAGACATTTGTTAGACAGGTATAAAGGAGGACGCACCATAAAAATACTGTGTTTGGGGTTCATTGAAGAAAAGTAAATAAGTCCATGTCAGATTGCCACTTTGCTCTTGGGCACTTTGGTTTCCTTCAAGATTATCCTGTTCAAACACAATCTGAGGAGGAGGGAGCCTGAAGGGCCAGGGGCTGCACTCAGGAATCATTGATGTGGCCTTTGGGATGCCCAGACTCTTCGTCTTACCTGTGGACCTCCTGGCTCAGTGGACTTGGGATGCAGCCTCAGTGCGTCTGAGTTTTGGACAAGACAGGGCGGTTGTCTAGGTGGTGAAGTCTAAAGGCAATTGGCTACCTTATAACAAGCTGGAAATGAGGGGCTGCTGGGAGAGACAGTGGAACATTTCCAGTGACCAACTTGCCTACTTTGTGATGATTATTTGCTAGCGTCCCAGGGCATTCATGACACCCAGGTTACGTACACCGGGTAGCAGTTACACCGGACCTTTCCCGAGGGTGGAGGGCACCTGTGCTCTTGTTGGAGTCATGTGGATCTCCTGTAAGTAGAGGAGGGTCCAGCCCCCGAGCCCTGCGTGTGCCCACACTGGCTCAGGGACCAGAGAAGTGTCCCAAGGAGCAGGCAGCGTCTTTGGGCCACTCTTCTCCTCGCCTTCAAGACTGCAACTTCCGGCTCCACCCAGAGTCCACGTCTGTGTCTGATCTCCAGGTTGTGGTGAACCTCCACGTGCCACGTCTTTGTCGTGCAGCACAGGCATGATTTTAATTACATTCTATGCCCAACAGTTACTAGAGCAGGAAATTGGAGTTTTAATACTTACGAGGGGCATTTGTGGCTGCACCAGCCCCCATAACTCTTGCCCCATCGATACCTTCTGATTGAGGTCCAAAACACAGGAGGCCCACACTGCCTTGGGGAAGATCAACCTGAGACGTCACGGGGAACCTCTTTTTTAGGATCTCTCATCGTGTCCAGATGCTTTCGGTGCTGACAGCCCCGAGAAAGCTTCGGAGGGGTGAGGGCTCTGCTCAGGGACAGGCTGGCATGAGTCAGGTCCATTGGTGACCCTGGGGTGTAATCACAGGAAAAGGTACCTGCTGGCTCTTCTGGGGCTCCCTCTCTGGCTCATCCCCACCTGTCAGCCCACTGCCCTGCTAAGGTCTGCCCTGAACACGGGACTCTTCACCAGAGGCTGAGAGATGGGGGCAGTCCTTGTTCCTACCAGCAACTGGCAGAAAGGGAGGATGTGTTTCCAGGATCCAGGATCCCAAGGAATGCTTGCTGAGCCTGGAGGCACAGCCAGCACCTGTAAGTTCCTGTGTCTTGGTACCTTGCTGGCTCAGCAGTGGCTCTCAGTGGAGCGGTATACCGGAAGCTCTTCGGGTATTTGTTAAAATGCAAAGTCCTGAGCTTCTTCCAGCCTTTCTGGATCAGAACCTCTGGGAGATGGGGCCAAAGAATGGGTGTTTTTACCATGTTCTCCAGGCGATCTGCTTTGACAACAGTATTTTAGTGGCCCCACATGAAAACGGAAGACATGTACAGCCTGTTTCTAAGGGCAAGTCACTGCTGAGTGCTGGGGTTTTTCTTACACCTGTGCATTGGGAATGACTTCTACTCCACGAGTGTGCCACCAAGTAGGTGGCTAGGCAGTGCTGCGAGGAGCGTTAGATGGAAGGGTCTGGATACCGAGATACTTTGCAATCTAGGCTGCACTGTAGTTGGGGTAAACTTATTTCTTAATGTTTATTCATTTTGAGGGAGAGAACATGAGCAAGTGAGCATGTGAGCAGGGGAGGGGCAGAGAGAGATGGAGAGAAAGAATCCCAGGCAGGCTGCTTGCTGTCGGCACAGACCCCGATGTGGGGCTTGATCTCACAAACCATGAGATCATGACCTGAGTGGGACGCTTAACCGACTGAGCCACCCAGGCACCCCAGGGGAAAGCTTTTTTAAACCTCTTATGTTTTCAGTGGGTCCGAAGGCATACTGCATTCACTCTGGATGAAAGAAAAAACAGGATTTTAGGCTGCAGAGACCCCAAGAGCATGTATTAAATTGTAGGAAAGGTCAGAAAGGAAAACAAGAGAGTGATTTTCAGAAGTTACAGACACCAAAACGTGACACTTCTTTCCCCTGATGATTCCTACCCAGGCTGGATTTATGGTTAGGATACATAATACTGACTTTATATTCTAGAAAGGAGTTGATGTTGGTGATGTACAATAAACTTAGGTATAACTGCCCGTGAAACACGTTAGGACAAAACTAATAAATAAAACTAGAGGGGCGCCTGGGTGGCTCAGTCCACTGGGCTTCCAACATCGGCTCATGTCATGATCTCGCAGCTTGTGGGTTTGAGCCGCACGTCAGGCTCTGTGCTGACAACTTGGAGCCCGGAGCCTGCTTTGTTGGGATTCTGTGTCTCCTTCTCTCTCTCTGCCCCTCCCCGGCTCATGATGTGTCTCTCTCTCACAGAAAAATAAATAAATATTTAAAAAATTAAAAATAAATAAAAATAAATTGAGAAATTCTTACTGACAATTATAGCCAGTGGGAAGGGCAAACACCATTTTTTTTAATATGATGTCATGGGGTTTGCAAATATTTTGCATCTTGATCAATAGTTAAAACCAAGAGGCCTCCTTTTCCTCTCCTCTTTCCGGCCCTCAACTCACTGTCAGTCAATTTTTCTGTTTATTTTGGGCAACTCTGTCCCTTTCTCTCCGGAGTCTGTCAGTTTTGAAGGGTGAACACTTGAACAACTTGAAATGTGGATCGACTCTTCCCCGCGAATCACCACCCTCCTGAGATCAACAGAAACAAACTCTTGATAAATTTAGAAAACAGCCAGGCGTTAGTGCAGCCCAGTCGTGAAAACAAAAGGCAAATAACAACTGCAAAAATGTCGGGCATATTTACTGCAGAAACCCACTTCCTAGAGCACGATGCTGAGGTGGCTCCGTCAGCCTCCTGTTTTCCCTGCCTGACCAGGAGTCACCAAGTTCAGACCACGAGCCTGAGTGATTCTATCCTGCAGACTTACTGACATTCCATTGCAATGTCAATAATGCATGGTGCCCGGTTGCATTATTTAGGATGTGCAGTGCGGCTGCGGTACCCTGGAACCTGAGATGGCACTCTCAGGACTGGCAGGAAAACATATTGTGTGTTTTTTAGTAGGGCAGTATAGTCAGGCAGGCACTGGTCCCTCTGGAAGAGTGTGTGGTTTGCCGGGGATCACACTTCCGAATGAGAACAGAACAGCAAAGATGGCATTTCTGGCAGGAGGCAGCAGCCTGGCTGCCCGAGGAGACAGATGAATGATCTGTGCCCCTGTCCTGTAGAAGGAATGTGTGTTATTAAAGAAGGTTAGAAATCTATCTATCTATCTATCTATCTATCTATCTATCTATCTATCTAAATGTCTTTATTTTGAGAGAGAGCATGAAAGGAGGAGGGGCAGAGAGAGAGAATCCCAAGCAGGCTCCACGCTCTGTGTGGAGCCTGATGTGGGGCTCGATCCTGCAACCCTGGGATCATGACCTGAGCTGAAATCAAGAGTTGGATGCTCAACAGACTGAGCCACCTGGGTACCCCCCCGAAGGTTAGCAATATTTTATATTTTCATATGGAAGTTAGAATTTCTATAGGAAGATTGAAAAAAAAGAAAGAAAAGAAAACAAACCAGAACAGCACATCTTTGTGGTACTTTGCCTCCGTACAAACGAATATTGGATTCTTTGACCTGCGTTGCTCATGTGGCCCTGAGCTCGGAAACTTCGGGCGTGCGTGGAAATACTGACATAAAGGAAGGATGTGCGTTAACATTTTTGCTTCCTCTCTGGGTCCTCGTTTCTTCTTATCTGATGAGTGGAGGTTTCTTCTCAAGTGTGCCTTTTCCGTCCATCTCCACTGATTAAATCCACCCTCTTCTCTTGTCACCAGGGACCTGACCGCCGGTGGCGGGGTCCAGCAGGTCGCCCGCAGGTTTCCTTTCCCGTGGCCAGTCCTAGGACCGTGAGGAATGTAACTTTGGTCTAGCGAAGACGTCCCTCGGGTTCCATTCTGCACATGGCTGATAACATGCATCACGCCCGCGTTGTCCTTCCTCTCTGTCCCAAGGCTGGGCTCCCGCTTCTCCAGTGTTACCGGGAAGCAGTGATGCTGGAGTAATCGGAATGGACACTTTATCGTGAAAGAAGGGGTCCGTTTCCCCACCTTTCAGCATAGAATTTGGTTTTCAAAACATTTCACGATTTTAGTGAATTCCACCAAGTTGCTGAGTAAAAGCTACGAGTCCATCGTGGTGATTTACTCGTCACCGGACACTCCTTCTTGCTCTCTAATAAATGGCAGATAAGCCTATATCATACCATGACTTTTAAAATATTTTTGTTATTGTAATCATATGAAGATAATATTTATGTATGTTTAATATGTGGGACATTATTGTATATTGTTTGTGAAAAAAAGAGCATACATATTAGGATCAATCAGAAATCGAAGATTGCCTGGGAAATCAGAACTCATAGGTTAAGAAAAGATTAAATTCAAAGCCGACGTACACATTGTGGATATTTTCATGAAGACATTCACTTTTGTCTGCTCCTTATCAGGCTCCCTCTCCAATGAGTTAGATGTGGATTTTGCTTTGTGGGGATGTAACTTACATACCACAAATGCCATGAAAACACTGGAAATGGGTAACGTGTTCTTTAATAAATAAAAGAGAAAACACCAAAAAATATGTATTGCCTCTCTTAATTTCTTACTATTCAGGTGGTAGTTTAAGGAATCATGATGTTTAGGAATCAAACATTTCTAAAAAGCAACATGAGATGTCTGAAAAAAAAAAAAAAATCAAAGGGCGCCTGGGTGGCTCAGTCGGTTGAGCATTCGACTTCGGCTCAGGTCATGATCTCACGGTCCGTGAATTCGAGCCCCACATTGGGCTCTGTGCTGACAGCTCAGAGCCTGGAGCCTGCTTTGGTTTCTGTGTCTCCCTCTCTCTCTGCCCCTAACCCACTCGCATTGTCTCCGTCTCTCTGAAAAATAAATAAACATTAAAAAATTTAAAAAATCACATTTTCATGTTAGTCTTTGACTACTGTACATTTGCCCATAAAAGTTAATACGAGGGGCTCCCAGGTGGCTCAGTTGGTTAAGTGTCCGACTCTTGATCTCAACTCAGGTCTGGATCTCAGGGTCGTGAGTTCAAGCCCCATGTTGGGCTCTGCACTGGGCATGAAGCCTACTTGAAAAAAAGCAGTTAATATGAATGTTGTTATTAAGAAAAAATTTGTCTTTTCCAAATATTGCTTTTTCGTGTAGATATTGTCAGTACATTTCACTGCCTACCCATCTCTTCATATTTACCCCGAAGACAGGACAGGTGGCTGAGTCCTGCACCAGTTGGTACAAATTTCTGTGATGGTTAGTAATTAGCAACTGCTCAGTAATTAACGACATGCCCAACCATGGACTTGCTAAAGTGGAATTTGACTTTTAAAATGGGTTAAGATTTTAGTGATTCCTTGGAGTTACTAAGTAGACAATGTACATTTATCGTGATGACGTTTATCACTTAACACTGCTGCCTGCTAATCCAATCAATGGTGGACAAACCTATATACCACCATGACTTATAAAATATTTTTGTATCTGAAATCACACTCAGCCTCTACCCTGAAGGCTTTCATGTGAATCAACAACTAATTCCAGAGCTATCTGCTGGTGCAGATATCTAATTCACTGGCACTCATACAGTATCTGCTCTGATTGGCTGGTGTTCATGCCTTACTGGTTGTCCAATATTTTGAGTATCACCACTGCCTAGAGGACCCTGAAGAAAATGCCATCTCTTCTAGCACTGTGTCCCTAAAGTGAGGGAATTAGCCACCTCTTTCTCTTCGAAGTAGAGCTAAAATGCAAAATTTCAAAAACCCATGACGATCGCTAGATCACTTTCCTAAGATAACTTTTTATGAAAAAAGTTGCTAATTCACCTGCTTCAAAATGAGACTCTTATTCATTATAACTTCTTAACTCTCTGCCAGTGTGTTTCTGTCGTCCATCATCATCCTTGAGTGGGTACAAGTCAAGGGGAAAGACAAGAGTTTCAGAAGACCTTTTGGACAGAGCTGTTCAGTGAGTGAACTCTGTATTCTTTACTTCATGGTTTGCTCTCCCGAAACCTTCACAGAACCCAGATCCTGAGACAAGGCAAATGTCATGTCATTTATGCCTTTTGTAACCTTTACAGGCGCTAGCGTTCTTGTAGGCATTGAGTAAATATTGAGATCAAACAGGGCAATATTGAGAAAGACAATATATTGAAGTGTAATGAATATTTGCCATCTGCCTGCTATAAGAATTCCATTTTGGTGGTTGTTTTAGGAATCAGTGGGAGTTGCATGGGAAATATAATTGAACTTTAAGTTCTGAACTCTGGAGAGCAATGCCAAGTGATTTTCATGGAAACTGCTTCAACTTCGTTGGTGCCTGTTGCCTCAAAATATTTATCAGTCCCTCGGGAAGTTTCTCTGTGTCACTAATGAGCTATTTCCTTACTGTAGCTTATTCCAGAAGTAAGGTTCCTCAAAGGGACCCCCAGCCAGTTTTTATTGCACAGGAGGTGAGTAAGTTATTTGAACAGAACTCTCTATAGCTGTCCTGCCCAATACCATAGCACAAGTGGCTATGAACATTTAGGTTATTTGGAATTAAATAAAATAGAAGATCCATCCTCTAAGTCCCACCAGTCACATGTCAAGTGTTCAATAGCCACACGTGGCTGGTGGCTACTGTATGGGCTACTGCAGGTGGAAGCTTCTCACTGCTGCAGAAGATTCTATAGGATAGTCCTGACCTAGAGCTAGCTATTTGGAAATGACCTTGATGTGTCCAGGATGGGCTTTTTTACACAAACACTCAGTTGGTGTTTTCTGTCAGTGTTATGTCTGTGTGCGTGCTAGTTTCTATTTAGGAACCTGTAAACCCCAAGGCGGCTCTCAACTGAAAATGGTATTTTGCTGATATGGTAAATTCATCTCTTACTTCTGCAACGCAGAGAGCTGAAGCATGCCCAGGGGGATGCGGTGAGAGGGGTCAATCATGGCTAAATGTCACGGCCAAGGGTGTTTCTCAGAAAGACAGACATGGCTACTGCTAATGAATGACCATGAGGCTGCAGGTTTACTTAAACAAATACCTCTCAAAGGCGTGTGCCATAAAATCCTGGCTGGGGAAAACACACCTGTCCATCCTTCCAGGGGTCTTTGACCATGGTTCCTCTGTCAGATTCCAAGCCAGCCCCCTGAACTCAAGGACCTTACACAGTTTACTTAAGAGTAGGGTATAAGTGGTAATGTCAACACATCAAAGGTAATTAGAGACTTGAATAGAAGCACTTCCTTTGCTCTGTGTGACCCTGACCTTGGAAACTGTGAGAGATGTTCAAGTTGCCTTGCCAGATCCTGGGAGTTTGATCACCAAAAGGGTGGATGGATGCTGCCAATCATATAGGAGATTCTGTGTCAACAACCTATCCCTGCCACATCAGTGCTTATGATACTGTTGGGGAAGAGTACTCCATCCTGCCTAAAGAGGGTGCATAGTCCTCCCTGGGGAGCACCTGGGAACTCGGAGCAGAGATGAGGGAGGTAGAGGAGAGGTGAGACAGTAAGGAAGGGCAGGGGGAGCGGGGGAGAATGGGACGGACAGGGGGTCTAGCAGGCCTGGGCCAGGACCCGAGGGCCTGAGCACCTGTTATTGTCCAAAGGGTTAGACTTGAATGGAGAGAGCTCCCAACAGTCGCTGCCAAGCCCTGGAAGCCTGGAAGTGGGGAGTGAGGTGACAAGACTCCCTCACTCTCTTGCTCATGCCTCCCCTTGACCAAGCCCGACCAGAGCCAGAGGTCCGTGGGGCCCACCCATGTCATCCGTCCAGGATGCAGAAAGGGAGAAAGTGGATATGGAGGGCAGGCAGGCAGGCAGAAGATACCCAGCCAGGAGGATCTGGCAACATTTAGGAAACAGAAATCAAGGAATGGAGAATGTTTGCAAAGTCACGGGGAAAGACGTTTGGCCTTGTAGCATTCCACTTTTTCCATTCTTAAGGATGCATCCCTTTATACCGAAAGAGGACACCATTTGGGGAAAAGGAATTTCGCTGCACTGAACTTGAGTAAGTCACGGCTTCGGTGACACCTCAGTAGAACAAAGAGATGGGATGGTGGTCCCTGAAGTCCCTTGTGGCACTTATCTCTGTAGAGATGCTCTCAAACACACACACACACACACACACACACACACACACACACACACACTTGCCCCGTCCTCACCTGACACGGCCCAGCTGTCAGACCGAAGCTGTTCCCATCTGAGTGCGTGCAGGCGGCCCTGTCCCCGCTGCACCGGGGGAGATGGTAAATATTTAATTCTTACCTAGTTCAGCCTGTAAATCACGCCTCGGGCTGTGGCTTTGGGTGAGTCTCACTTTCCAACATTTCCCAAGCAGGCCCTCCTCCTCTCCCTGGACCTGGATGAAATGCAGTCTTGGAGGCAGTGGGCGGGGTCCTGAACAGAAAGCAACCCCACATTTGTTTCCCCTCCTTTGTTGCATGAGACGTGTTCTTTCTAAGCATACAGTGGGATTTGGAGTGCACACACCCGCAGGAAGGTTCGTGAGGATTACCACTCAGCCTAGTGGCTTCAGACAGAGAGGTTCATGACCAGCATGTAATCACAGTGGGTTGACAAAGCAGAAAATGAATGATCCCAGTAAAGTATGGGGGAAACACAGTGCACAATGTATTGATATATTTTTGCTCAGAAACCTTAAGAATGCATGATATTTTATAGGGCAACTGAATTTGAGAACAGTTGCTAATCTCGTGCTTCAATTTCATGGCTAATAACCTCTGAGGTAGTTCAAATAATAGCAAATTACTGTCTAAATCAGAAACTAATTTTAAACATTATAGTCGATCTAGATTTTTTCCTTAGAAAGTGCAAATGGGATGAGATAAAGTGAAATGTAGTTAGCCAGAAGGCTCGGACCTTGGCAGTAGGAGGTGACACAAGAATGTGCCCGTACCTTCTGCCTCTTCCCAGTTGTGTGGTGTGCATGTGTGTGTGTGTGTGTGTGTGTGTGTGTGTGTGCGTGCATGTGTGTGCATGTGTATGTGCTGTGTTTTTACACGTGTGTGCTTGTCTGTGCATGTGTGTGTGCTGTATTTGTGTGTGGCATGTGTGTGCGTGTGTGTGTGTGTGTGTGTGTGTAAGGAGCAAGGAAGGGGGAGAAACATTTGTTTTGTGCCAGCCACAGGAGTCAGCAGACTGTAGCCCATGAGTCAAGTTCAGTCTGCTGCTTTTATTTATGTGGCCCACAAACTAAGAATGGTTTTTCCATTTTTAAGTGGTTGAAAAAAATCAAAAGAAGAATATTTCACTGAATGTGCAAATTATAGGGAATATAAATTTCAGTGTCTACAAGGACAGTTTTAGTGGAATGCAGCCAAAGTTTACGTATGGTCTATGGCTACTTGTAGGCAACAGAAGCAGAGTTGAGGGGGACGGAGCCGTGTGGCCCGTGTAGCCTGAAGTAACTATAATGTCGCCCTTTGCAGAAAGCGTGGTCTCGCGCACACAGGCACTTTCATGGGTTGGTTCGCTCAACCCTTACTTAATCCGGCCATGTTCTTTTGTCTCCATTGTACCGACAAGCAAAGTGAGGTCACATAATATGGTTCACAGCGACAGGCCTGTGTTCTGACCCTAGGTCTTTCTGATTCCCAAGCTGGTTCTCTGTCTACTCTCTGTTCTGGGTCACAACTTCTCCTGGATCTCCACCACTCTTGGGATAAAATCTAAAACCCCACCATGGCCTATGAGGCCTGACTGACTCTACCCCCAGCTCTCCCTGGCCATGCACCACTCTCTCCAAATCATGCCTGAGTGCAGGAAATTCCACAGGGGTCTGTGGTGCTGCCCACACCAGGGCCTTTGCACGTGCTTGGAACATTCACTTCCTCCCTCTTCACTTTGTCCAACTGTAGCTGATCCTTTGGATTTTCCTTGGTGGAGCCACTGTGTCAACTAGCTACTCTTCCCACTATGGTTCTAGGTGAGGTCTGGCCACAGAGAAATGTGCCCAACATCTGGGAGCTGGGTGTGAAGGCCCAGTGGCCACACATTCAGAAGGATGATGCCCCAGATGCCCTTGAAGCTCACACGTGCTGAGGCTGATTTGCTGACTCTCTGGAACTGCAGCCCCTCGGGCACCCCCATCCCCATGACCTCCTTCTGCCCCTCTGGGTCCTGAGCATGGGGCGTGTGCAGTCTGAGGGGTAGGGAGCTGGTTTCCCCACGGCGCCTGTGTCATGGGGGTTAGGAGAGCTGGGAGAAAGACAGGGCCCTAGTTTTTCTTCCCAGGTCCAAGTTTGTGTCTCTGCTGTCCCAACTCTTCTTGCTGACGGTGATGACTACAGGCCTATCCTGGACGCAGAGGCAGGAGTTGGCTATGGACTTCTCGTTGGCTTCTCTTCACAGTCCCTGCCTGGTGGCTCTCATGATCCTCTCACCTTCCCCTCTGGGCATTTACTTCTCCAGCATCTCTTATGCTTGTGTGAAGTCAAGTCCCTATAATGAATCCTTTACTCTATGTCACGTGGGGCATTTTGCTTCCTTGATGGAACTCTGACAAACCTACCGCCTATTGGGTTCATGCCTCGACTATGTTTGCACATCACTTTAGACTTTGTTGTGCTACCTAATGACGTAATTGTTTGTATGATTAACGAGTTACTGAATGCCTACTTTCCCATTAAATTCTGCAGAGGTGGGCAGCTCCGTGTCTGCCCTGTTCCCCTCGTAGCCTGCGCACCACTTCCGTCAACCAGCACATTCCATGTGGTCAATAAATACTTGCAGAATGAATGATGTATTCCAAAAGCAGAGAGGGGACATGAAAATTGACTTTGTTTACATTGCTTTCAGAATCTCTAGGCTGTCAAGGTCCGTGGACTCATGCACCTTAGTGGCCAATTTCCACTCATTGGCTCACCTGGTGTCACAAATCAAGGGGGCATGGCACCCACCTGCTGCAGAAAGACCTACCAGTAAGGTAATCGCCATGATTTTTTTTTTTTTTTTTTTTGGCCAGGGAATCATTTAGAGTTGGATTTGCCTTTTTGGAGGTCTGGAGGCCTCCAGAAACATGATACAGGGGAAAGAGCTGGAAAGAGGCAACAGAGCTTGCTGCCTGTGTGACCTTGGGCATGTCACTTGACTCACGTGAGCCTCATCCCATTGGTGAAGGTGGGAGTGTGGGTGGGTGCTTGAAATTCTTGATGATTGACAGGTGGCAGGCAGCTGAGGGCGGGTTTCCTTGGGAGAAGCCTGCAAAACCTTTCAAATGCTAGATGGTGATAGATCTGTGTATATGAGCTTACTTTCCCCTAAATATCCCACAATAAATGAAAACATAAAATATGTTTGTCGTGCATCTAAGGTACCGGGTTTTCCATGAACGCAATTGCCATGGAAATTGAGGGCAGATGGCAGTGGATTCTATGGGAAGCTTCACGGAGGATGATTTGCCATTTTGGAAAATGGCGTTGGCAACAGCACCACCGTTTGGAGTATCTGAGTTGCTGTCATGAGACACATGAGTTGCTTGAGAGTTACAGCTGCTGCATTCCTGGTAATTCTTAAAAAAAATTTTTTTTGTTTTAACGTTTATTTATTATTGAGAGACAGAGGATGAGCAGGGGAGGGGCAGAGAGAGGAGGAGACACAGAATCTGAAGCGGGCTCCAGGCTCCGAGCTGTCAGCACAGAGCCCGACGTGGGGCTCGAACTCATAGGCTGTGAGATCATGACCTGAGTCAAAGTCGGACGCCCAACTGACTGAGCCACCCAGGTGCCCTTGCATTCCTGGTAATTCTAAGCATGGAGGCAGGGATGTGACTGTCTCACGCGTCCTCCTATGGAGTTCCATTGACCACTGCATTTGCTGTCTTATCAACAGCTTCCCGGAAAAATAAATCACCAAAATCCATTTTATTTCTTTTTGAGAGAGAGACAGAATGTGAGCAGGGGAGGGGCAGAGAGAGGGGAAGACACAGAATCCGAAGCAGATATTCAAAGATATTAAGATATTCAAATGCACTCTCTCGTGTAAATAATTTATGCAAATATAGGCAGATTCCAGCACTGATATCCCATTATTAAAAATCTTGAATTTTGTATCTCTAAGCTTATCAATAACAAAGCAGTCCTCTAATTCCAAAATTTCTTTCTCTTTTTTAGATCAACCTTTTCATGTACCAGGAAACCATACATATGACCAAATGACCAAAACAAAACCAAAACCCAGTAAAGCCCCAAATTCCCCAAACCAAAAGACCCCTGGAGTTATAGAAATTCATCCCTCAGTCCTATGAATATTTTAATATAGACATTTTCCCAAAGTATATTTTTGTGTATTGTAATACACAAGAAGTGTTGTTTGTTTCTTTTTCTTTTTTTTTAATGTTTATCTTTGAGAGAGAGAGACAGAGAGAGAGAGCGTGGGCAGGGGAGGGGCAGAGAGAGAGGGAGACACAGAATCTGAAGCAGGTTCCAGGCTCTGAGCTATCAGCACAGAGCCCGAGGTGGGTCTCAAACTCCAAACCATGAGATCATGACCTGAGCTGAAGCCGAGTGCTTAACTGACTGAACCGCCCGGGAGCCTCAAGGAATGTTATTTGAATACTTGTTGCTTTAACATGATTTGTGTTAGTTTAGAAAACAGAGAGGAAAACTTCAATGAAATACTTTTCTGTCATGTGAGTCGGCAAATACTGTGAGTGGGAGTTATGTAAAAATTAAAAACGAATAGCCACAGAGAGCTTGACCATCGTTGGATGATCTGACTTCGAAGGCAAACCCTTGGTTCCCCCTGGGGTATAGCTTCTCTAGGACCATGGGAGTAGCATGTGGATGGAGGGCCAAATTTGCTTCAGAACCTTTATTTTGCTGTCTTCAATGGAAGCTAAAGAGTCAGCCAATCAACGTTTATTGATTTTCCAAGGTTCCTTAGGATGCAAAGAATGATATTGCCGCCCACACAGAATTTTCGAGTCATTGGTTTCATCAAAGTGCTGTTCTAAGGCTGACTATGCTCACGATGGTACCCTGGGGACCGGCCGTGGGTTCTCACGTGAGCTATATCTGAAAGAGAGATACAGCTTCTCTGCTTCTCCGGTCTGTGTACTTTACATTTCTTCAAAGACTGGCTATACTGCAGCCAACGTACAGGTCAGGACTTTCGGAGGGAGTAGGGACATTTTCAGAGGGTCCCAAATTGTCACTTAATGTTAAAATTGGCTCATATCCAGTTACCTCCTTGCCCAATATCCTGACTTCAGGCACAGAATTCTAGTTCAACTCTGAAGAAGGTGATTCCAGGAAGCAGGAGTTAGGGAGTAGGGAGACTGAGGCTGGGAAGGAGGAAGACAGCGGGTATGGATGTTATCCCCAATGTGCACAAAGCCAGTAAAGTTGGCGACTGTGACACTGAGGGCTCAGGGGATGGGGGGGGTCCTCCTGCAAGGACAGCAGGCTTATTCCTGCTCCATTCTCACTGAGTGGGGACATTAACACCCCCCTCCCTCCCTTCCAACTACCAGAGAAGGTGCTGGAGTGCAAACAGGGGAGGGTTGGGGGGGCTGCCTGAGATGGGGTCCTGCAAAGCATGGGGTGAATCTGAGTGCACAGGGCACTCTTTACCACACCCGTGACAGTGTGTCTGAGGGACGGGACTCCGGTCCCCGGCGGCATTGGCCTCAGCAGCTTACTCTCCCCTTTCCTTTTCCTGACTCCATAATCAAACAAGTGAAGATCAGGAAAGAGTAGAGGGGGGGGACTCAAGCTCCTGGCACCAAGACTTGAATAATTTAAGTCCTACTTTCTTGGCAAATTGCTGAGTGAGTTGCAGCTGTGCTTAGATCATGATGATTATAAGGAAACAAATTAAGGAAGAAGCCTGGGGGTATTGACGAGACCTTTCTTCCATTGTAATCGAGATGAAGTAGTTCTCCTGAAGACCCATAGGGCTAAACACATTCAAAAATTTACCAGGGTGATGTGCTTTAGACTCAGGTGTCTTTTCAGGGCAAACAAAGGCAGGTGTGATTTCAACCTGCAAAATGCAAATTTTAGGTCTGTTTTCTGGAAAACGCACAACTCTACCCTTCAAAGACCAACGGCCAGCAGGGGTGGAGGGCACTGGCTACAGCTGGCCATGTTTTAGGACAGGACCAACATACCCTTGACTTTCTATTTCATCATCAAGATAAAAATGCTAACATCTATCCGCCTATGACACTGTGTGATATAAAGCTGTGATGTGTGCCTTCTTAAAGGCTTAAAATATAGAAGACATCACTGAGGGGAGAGACTAAATAATGTCAGGTCAACTGTGAACTGTTAAATGAACGTTTAAGAAAGCAAGTGATTAGCCTGATTACCAAGTGGCAAGGTCGTGAGTGTGACTATTAGTGCTCATGTGTAGGGAAGGGTGGCTGCGAGATTTTGCTGCTGTTTTCCTGCAGTAATGAGTTCTTTTGGAGAAATGGAGTTCAAGGATGCTTACGTTTAGGAAGAGATAGTGATAAGAGAGCATCCATGGCTAGCCTGGGGCCCCAGAGACGACTCAGAGATGGAGCTATGGCCAATGGTACACCGAGCCCGTTTTCTGGAGAAGAGCACACATTTTGGGCAACGTGAAAGAGTTGTTGTTGGAAGGCAGGCTCTTAGATGTTGGAGGAATGAATAAAGACGTGGCGTGTGACGTGCGTAAGTCCAGGGAAGGGGGGGAAGGCAACAGTGAGGTGGTGGATTTACTGTGCGAGGGAGGAAGGGGGCCAAGGATAGAGAAGTCACCAAAAGAGGAAGAAACACTACCAGGGGTCAGAGGATAGCCCAAGAGAAGCTTAAGCAGCAGACAGTGGTCCCGTGAGGAACAGGTGTCCGTGAGAAGCAGGGTAGAACCCAGAGTGGGGAAGGAAACACTAGGAAGGACGTATTCTTGGCTGGGTCTTCCGTATTCCATGCGTGATGGGTTACTGAGGACATTCCGAGGGAGATTTCTTTCTAATGTTTATTTATTTTTGAGAGAGAGAGCCAGAGCGTGAGCAGGGGAGGGGCAGAGAGAGAGGGAGACACAGAATCTGAAGCAGCTCCAGGCTCTGAGCCATCAGCACAGAGCCCGATGCGGGGCTCGAACCCACTGACCATGAGATCATGACCCGAGCCGAAGTTGGACGCTTAACGGCCTGAGCCACCCAGGCGACCCTTCTGAGGGAGACTTTTAGAATGGCCAGATTCTCTTTGGAGAGCTTTGACCGTGAATCATCTTCCATTATGTGACCAAAGTGCTGGGTCTCATCCCTCATTTTCTTGGTGGTAGAAGCTGGTTGCTGGTGACTTGAGCTGAGTCTGCATGGAAACAGGCCTCCTGGTAGGAGGCCCTCAGTCCTGGCCGAGTGCACAGTCAACAATTTCTGCAGGGGATGCTTTCCCTCTCGGGCACGAGTCTCACTGCAGTATTTAAGGGGGAGGGGTGCACAGGACACAGCAGCCCTGGCAAGACCTCCCCTCCCTCAGCCTTCCTTCCCGAGGATGAAATGAGAGCTGTTTACCTACTTTCTCCTGAAAGATTATCAGAAATAATCTCATCAGTCTGTACGTACATCTCTCTTTGGCTCAGTCTCCACCAGAACAGGTTTTTGGTGCCTTTTTCCCATCCTGACTTGTGTCCCGTAAGGTTCTCTGTATCTCTTGAGCGGCCTTGGTCTTCCACCCCTCAGAAGGTTCCACCATGTCCTCTGCAGTCTGGTCTGTCACCAGCAAAGTCTCCTGGACCTTCAAGCTCTTCTCAGAAAGTTTCCTTCTTTCTCAGAATGGGAAGGACACTCCCCCAAGGAGGGGGGGACACTGTAGTCCTCTTGAGTGTTGGCTGTTTCTTCTCCAATTCCCCCTGGAGCACAGGGCCAGGACGGGGTTGGGCATCCTTTCTGCCATGAATGGCCTTCTCCCCACCATTTTCTTCCTGCTTTCCTCAAAAATTCTGGCCTTGTCAGGTAACTGCTGTTACCATATCTATCAGTCTGGGTTTTCCAGAGAAACAGAACCCACCTCTAATGATAGAAAATATTATTATGTCATATTGTAATGTATATAGGATATACTATATAGATATTTACTATAAGCAACTGGTTCACACGATTATGGAGGAGTCCAAGACCTGTCATGGGCAAGTGAAGACACAGGGAGCTGGGAGGTGTAGTTCTATTCCAAGTTCAAGGGTGTGAAAACCAGGACAGCCAATTTGTGTGAGCTCCTGTCTGAATCTGAGTCTGAAAGCAGAACACTAATGCCGCATTTTAAAAACAGTGAGGCAGAGAGAAAAGACTCTTTCTTATTCTGCCTTTTATTCTATCTGAATCCTCAACAGGTTGGATATGGCCCACCCTAGTGGGAGAGGCCATTGCACTTTACTCAGCCTGCTGATCCACATGATAATCTCATCCTGAAACCCCCTCACACACACCTGGAAAAAGGTTTAACCAAATATCGGGGTGTCCAGTGACACGTACAATCAGCCATCACACCAGATTGTCCTGTTACACTCCCCAGCTCATCTTCTGGTTGCTTCTTGTTCATTGAAAATTGGATACTCCCTTCATTATTTTTATCTGGGGAACTGTAGAGAAAAAAAATATATATATATATACACACACACACACACACACACACACACACACATTTATGTTTCTGCATAGTGAGAACGTTCTGAGAAAATTTTATTAAACTCGGGGCCTGGGCTAAAAAAATAAGCCTTAGAAGTTGAAGTGTGAGTAGACAGGGAGAACTTTCCGGAAAGATTCACCTCCCTGGAAGTGTATGTTTACAGTTCAAGGTGGGGATGAGACCCAGGGCCCTCCCTAGGTTATGAAGCTGGAGACACTAATCTCTTCCTCTTAGAGTAATTTATTTACATTCCAAAGGGTGAGAAGCCAGGATTCTTTCCAAGGAGAATTTATTTACACTAGAGAGAGTGATAAAGATTCTTTGCTTGACCAAACTTTAGTCAGGCTCCTGAACCTTCTCCTAGACCGGCTGTGTATTTCCTTGTAAGATCTGGTTTTAGCAAGAACGCTGCCATGTCAGTTACCAGCAGCCCCCACCCTGGGTTTCTGGTCAAGTTCCTCATCCTCCCCTCTCTGCCCATGTGGGGTCTGATCACCTGGCCTGCTTTCAACAACAGTCCTGTTAAGTCCATTTTGCCAGAGTCCCCCTTACCCCTGGTATCTCCTCTTAGTAATTTTCATTTTCATTTTTATTTTATTAAAGTTTTTTTTAATGTTTATTATTATTTTTTTTTTTGAGAGAGAGAGACAGAGTGAGAGCAGGGAAGGGTCAGAGAGAGAGGGAGACACAGAATCTGAAGCAGGCTCCAGGCTCTGAGCTGTCAGCACAGAGCCCGACGCAGGGCTTGAACCCATGAACCGGGAGATCATGACCTGAGCTGAAGTCGGCCGCTCAACCGACTGAGCCACCCAGGCACCCCTTAGAAATTAAAAAAAATTTTTTTAAATGTTTATTTATTTTTGAGAGACAGAGAAGTGGGAAAGGGCAGAGAGAGAGGGAGGCATAGAATTTGAGTCAGGCTCCAAGCTCTGAGCTGTCAGCGCAGAGCCTGCTGTGGGACTTGAACCCACAAACCGTGAGATCATGACCTAAGCTGAAGTTGGACACTTAACCGACTGAACCACCTAGGTGCCCCTCTTCTTAGTAATTTTTTATCCACTGTCTCACACCTGCTCCTTGGCTATAATTTTCATTTGCCATATCAGAGTTTTAAGCCTGGTCTATAGTGAAGTCTCTTTTCCCCTATTTTAATAGGTCTGAATAAAATCTGTTTTTACCACACCAACTACTGTCCATCTCTGGGTTTTCTTAGACAAGAGATAAGTTTTATTTTCCTTTTGCAGAAGGGGTGGAGGGCTATGACATCCTATACAACCACCCAGATTTATGCTTTTATTTGTGGACCACAGTGTGTGTAGGGGGACATCTGATGTAGCTCTAATTGTATCTCACTGTATTACCCCAGGGGCAAGAATTGGGCTGTGAGGAAGGAGGGTGGTTACTAGAAGTACTAATTAATCTGTCCTTGTTCTGGAAGCTCACATCATCAGCCTGATACAAACAGCTATAGCTACTGCACGCAGAACATTGTCTTCAACGCTGCTCCAGCATTCTTGGGATAACAACACTCATGTCAAACCACCGCATTCGGTCTTCTCGGGTCCTTCATTTCCTCACGGTGCACACATTTTTCTCTACTCCACTCCCCACCCACTGCTTTGATCGTTTCTCACACCTCCAAAATTTAAATTCTAAACATATTCCTCTTAGACTTCCCACTTCTTCCTTATCTTTATTTGCTGCAGTCCTTCTTCTCCCATGATGCTTTGGTCTGCATTGGGACCGCCAATGTACGAGCCTTCCTTCTGCTCTTACCATTACTCCTCCCCCCACCCCCCCTCCCCCAGGTTGGAGTTCTTGGTCCTTAAATATAACTAACCGCTCCATTGCCAACACACAGTTCCTTTGCCCCTCTTGACATTGCTTGGCAAAACTCCAGCCTTCACTACAGTAAAATTTCTGGCTATTTCACACCTGCTTTCAAGCAGCAGCATGTGGTGCTAACTCGTCCCATTCTGAATTCGTCACACAACCTCACATAGCTCTTCCGCACTAGCTGCTCCATTGTGCCTGGATCCTGTCTCCTTTGGCCATGTCAGGTGGCCTCCCTGCACTGTCGGCTTTTCCTTCTCTCCTGAATCATTCCCATCAGCCAGCACACTCTATTCCCTGCACCAGAGCATCGTCCTTGTTTGGTTTCTCACCCTCTCTGGTCTTTCTCACCTCATCTGCTGTTCTTTATAGCAACAGTCTTCATTAAAAGTTCTCCAAATCACAGTTCCCACTTTCTTGCTTCCCAATTCCAAACAAGCTTTTGTCCTTTACACCAAGATCATGCTGATCAAGGCCACCAATGACTGCCATCTCGTCAAACCCAGTGGACACTCGGCACTCTCCATGACCCATCGGTGGCATTTGGTCACTTCCTCCTTGAAATCTCCATCCAGTTTCCATGAAGCTCCATTCTTAACTTCTCCTTTCATTAACTTTCCCCTCTGTTTTTCTGTTCGTTCTTTAAGATTCTCTTCTTCCTGTGATGTCTAGATGTTGGTTCACTCTGGACTGAGTTTTGTTTAATTTTTTTTAATGCTTATTTATTTTTGAGAGAAAGAGAGACAGAGCGCAAGTGGGGGAGGGGCAGAGAGTGAGGGAGACACAGAATCCAAAGCAGGCTCCAGGCTCTGAGCTGTCAGCACAGAGCCTGATTAGGGGCTTGAACTCACGAACTGCGAGATCATGACCTGAGCCGAAGTCGGAGGCTAACCGACTGAGTCACCCAGGAGCTCCTGGACTGAGTTTTAGATTCTTAATCTATAATCTATCCCTAGGTGGCTTCATATTTCACTTAGTCTCATGGCTTTAAAAACCATACATAAGCTGATAGTTCCTCATTTTGTATTCACCCTTGACCTCCCCATGAAGGCTGGACTTTTTATCCAATTCTTGGCATCTCACTGGATTGTTGAATAGACTCCTCAAATCTACATACCAATACTAGATTTCTCCCCAACCTCACTGCTCCCTGTGTCCGTAAATGGTGCCACCTATATAGTCTGGCCAGGTGGCTTTGGTTTTCTTCTTCACATCTGCCATTCAGTGTCTTGTTGGAAATATCCTTCAGACACATCTAGAATTCACTCATTGTCACTGCTTCTGTGATTGGCAGAATAGTGGTCCCCCAAAGATGTCCATTCTGTAATCTCCAGAACCTAGGAATGTCACTTTACATGGCAACAGGGGCTTTGCCGATGAGATATGGTCACAGACTTAGGGGGGAGTTTATCCTAGATTATCTGGGTCACATGGGTCCTTAAAAGTGGAAGAGGAAGACAGAAAGGTAGGTCAGAGAGATGTGACATGAGTAGGAGTCAAGTGCTGCTGCAGGCTTTGAAGATAAAATAGTCCATTAGCCTAGAAATGTGGCATCTTCTGGAAACTGGGATAGCCCTCATATCACAGCCTGCAAGAAAACAGGGACCTTGGCTCTGTAGCCACAAGAAACTCGTTCTGAAAACTCAAAGGAACAGGAAACACTTTCTTCCCTGGAGCCTCCAAAGAGGAACACCACCCTGCCAACACTGATTTTAGCATCGTGAAACTGTTCTGGACTTCTGACCTGCAGAATTGTAAGATCATACGTTACTGTTATTAGATACTAAGATGCTATTAAATAGTAAGTGTGAGGTAAGTATGATACTAAGTGTGCTTGTCACAGCAGCAATGGGAAACTAATACAGCCTCTATTACTGTCACCCTGTTGAAGGCACCATCAGTTCTCATTGTCAATAGTCTCCTATTCACTTTTCCTCCACAAGACAACCAAAGTGATATTTTCATATATAAATCAGATCATGCCATTCTCCTGCTCCTCTAAAAGCCTCTCAACACATTTAGAAAAAAATCCACTAAAAAAAAAATCCAGGTCCGCAAGGCTCTACATGACTGACGCCTGTAGAGCTTTATGATCTTGAATTCTTCTAGGCTCCTTCCTTCTCATTTTGCTCCAAACTCACTGGTCTTCTTGCAATTTCTACAATACACCAAGCTCATCACTGTCTCAGAGCTTTATCCTTGCGGTGTCCTTTTTCTTGAATCTTTGCTTTTCCCCCAGATATTCACCAGATTGGCTCCCTCATTTCATCAGGTCATGCTAACATGGCACCCACCATGGGCAGGACTTCTCTGTCAGCCATATTTATAATTGTCTCCCATCCTACTCCTCCACCTCTATTCCTTCACCTGCTATATTATTCTTGGTAGCATTTACTAGTACTTGAAACAAATATTACAGACTCATTCCTTTGGTAATA
Organism: Herpailurus yagouaroundi; assembly: GCF_014898765.1. Taxonomy (NCBI): domain Eukaryota; kingdom Metazoa; phylum Chordata; class Mammalia; order Carnivora; family Felidae; genus Herpailurus; species Herpailurus yagouaroundi. Next base: position 6,018,249 of record NW_024412403.1, on the reverse strand, counting down.
ATTGCCTGTCTCTGTCACTAGAAAATAAGTTTCATGAGGGCCACTAAAAGTTTACCTTGTGTATTGCTGTTTTGTGCATTACTGGCTAGAATAGCTTCTGGTATATAATAGGTTCAATATTTTTTTGTTGAATGAATAAGTGAAGGGCAGTATCTGAGTCTTTGATTTGATAACCCATTTCTTCCATACCTAAGTGCTAGGGGAAGGAATGGAGACAGATATTCTCAATGTTATACATAATTAATTCATTATCAGATCAACATGCCATCAGGCTCCCCAGGTGAAGGGTCTTTGTAGGGCCATGGAGGGCAATGGTGCTGGATTGGGCTTGCATGTTGCACATATCCCAATACAGCAGAATCAGAGCCAAGGGGAAAGTCAAACAGGAAAGCATTTGATGGGTTTTAGTCAGCTGCTGCCTAAGGGTGTTGGGGCTCGGAGGTGCAAGAGGTCAGAGCATTTTGCTTGCTCCTTTGATTTTCTGCTGAACTCACAGAGTTTTTGAACATAATGATGACTGGAAGAAGGTTCTCCCCCACTCCTATTTACAAAATGAGCCTGTACCATGCTGTCACAGCCTACAGGAAAGGTCACTGAGCATGACCTTCCAATTAAGTCACACATCTAGCATCTCTCATTTCTGATGACATCGCTGAAATGCTGAGACATCAGGGCATGGGATTTTTTTTTTTTAAAAACAACAATTTATTCATGGAACAACTCCTTCACATAGGGAGGAAATTCCAGCAGGTGAGCCCTTGGGTCTACACAACCAGCAGAACTCCTTTGTCTCATCATCCACTTCCTTCCACCTATGCTTCAAGACCCAGTGGCACAGCAGGGCTCAAGCTTCTGTAGGCTTCTTTGTGTACATCACAAATTTTCTTGTAGTTTTTTTTTTTAACCTTTACTTGTCTATTAAAAAATAGTAATTTTGTCCTGGTCAAGTTACTCCTTTCCTGGATGAAGTTGTATTTTGGTATGCATGTTGACTTTCGTATTTCCATCTGTAGCAATCTACAGAGTCATGTAGAGCTGCACAGAGAGATGCCTTGTAATGGATAATGATACATGATGACATTTCCTAGAGCTTACTATGTGCCAGGCTCTATGCTAAGAGTAATAGAGTAAAACCTTGGTTTGTGAACATAAGTTGTTCTGGAAACATGATTGTAATCCAAAGCACTTGTATATCAAGACGAATTTCAAGAACCATTGGCTCAGTTGTGATCATGCGATGTTTGGTGTCACGTACTACTCATATTGCAAGACATCGCTCTTTATCAAGTTTAAATTTATTAGAAATGTTTGCTTGTCTTGCAAAACACTCACAGAACAAGTTACTCGCAATCCAAGGATTTGTTGTACTTTATATGGATAGTCTTTCCTCCTCCCTTCTCTTGACTTTAGTCCAGCTTCTGTTCCCAAGACAGCAGGGAATCTGTTCATGTCGAAGTCAATGACCGCCATCTTGTTAAGACTCAAGAGAGCCACACGGTTTCTCTCACTGGCCCTCTTGGCCACATTTGACCCAACTGACCACTTCCTTCTTCCGAAACGTTTTCTTCTTTCACTCCCATTTTGCTTCATTCTCTTGATTTTCCTCCTCCCTCAAATTGCTTTCTTTTCTTTTTTAAATATTTATTTATTTTTGAGACAGAGAGAGACAGAGCATGAATGGGAAAGGGGCAGAGAGAGAGGGAGACACAGAATGTGAAGCAGGCTCCAGGCTCTGAGCTGTCAGCACAGAGCCTGACGAGGGGCTGGAACTCACGGACTGTGAGATCATGACCTGAGCTGAAGTTGGATGCTCAACTGACGGAGCCACCCAGGTGCTCCTCAAATTGCTTTCTTTATTGATTGTTTTTATCAGATTTCATGTTGGGGAAACCTGATCCATGACCCTTTTCTTTTTCTGTTTACATGTTCTCCTTAGGTGATTCATTATGGTCCTATGCCTTGATATACCATACCTATGCTAATAACTTCCAAATTTATCTTTACTTCTGACTTTTCCCTTGAGCTCTAGCTTCATTTATGCAACTGTCCCCTTGACGTCTCTGTTTAGATGTCTACTCTGATTCTCAAACCAAAAATCCCCAAATAGAACTTTTAGTGACACCTACTATAAAATGGAAAAAAAATTTAGAAGCCATTCTGGACTCAACTTTTTGCATTATTGCAACATCCAAATCCATTAGGAAGTCCTGCCAGTCTACTTCCGTAATATACTTCCCCAACTCATCCAGTTGGTACATCCCTGGCTGCCACCATGGTCCAAGCCACCATCACCTCTTGTCTCAATAACTACCCTAGCTTCTTTACTGGTCTCCTTGCTTTTACTCTAGTTCCAGTCCAAATAGCATGAAGTGTTTAAAAATGTAAATCAGATCTTATTTATTTTTTTGTTAAAACTATCCAAGAACTCCTCATTACACTTTAGGAAAAAAAATTCCTCCAAGGTCTACTAATCTGGCTCTACCCTATTATTATGACTTCAGTTGGCACCCCCTACCCCTACTTTACCTGCCCCTGCGCACGCACACTGCAATACCATGCTGCAGACTCCATGGCCTATTTTGTCTTTCCCTGTTGGTCAATTTTGTTTCAATTCCAGAGCCTTTGTGTTAGTTGCTCCTGTGCATTGGACACTGTTCTCATACATGTCATTCGGGTCTTATATTTGTGCCACCTTTTCAGAGAGGCCTTTCTTGCCTGATTGGGAAACTGAGGCTCAGAGAGGTGCAGTAACTTGCGTGAGGCTGCTGTGCTGGTAAGTAACATGTGTGAGATCTGATCTCGGGTGGCCTGACTCTACTTCCTGTGTTGTGACCACTGTTTTCTCAGTCACTACTTTCTCATAATAGGGGCTTGTTAATTAGAGCTGCACTTGCAGAAAGTACAAGGGATGAAAGGAAGTGGAAGAGTTGAATAAGGAAGAAGTGAGTCCATGAGCATTTCTGGCAACAGCAGCAGAGCCCAGTAACAGAGCAACTGGATGCTGAATAAAGTGAAGAGTGAGCCTGTTAAATCCTCAGGGCAGCCAAGAATAAGACATTACATCATTATCCACAGCTTACAAGATCAGGACTGCAAAACTAGCCTGCTCTCCCCAGCTAAGGAGGTATTGTTTATTTCCTAGGGACGTAAAACAGGCGTAAGAACCTAACATGTACTTATATCTGTGGTTAGCACCTTATACTTGATTTAACAACCTAGCAAATACCCTCAACAATTTGTCACAGTGTGACCGTTATTCTCAACTAAACCCTTTAGTTTAACGTTGCTATTAAAATATTCCCCATGGGTATTGGTTGAAGTAGAAATACTTGAAACTGGTGAGTAACATTGTCACAGGACTGGAATCAGAAAAGGTGATGGAAATAATAATAGAAAGAGTGGATGTATCAACTCTTAGGTCACCTAGGTGTTCCTTTTGGGTGATCTCTAGCCCAACCTTCTTGGGAGGGAGAAATACAGGAGATCCTTATGAGGTGGCCAAGAAGGAGGGCTATTCCATAAACATACTCAGATGCCAGCATAATCTTTTAGAGCATGCACCTAGTTTAATAGGTTCCTCCCCGAATGTATGTCCATCTAGAACCTGTGAATGTGACCTTATTTGGAAACAGATGTACTCAAGTTAAGATGAGGTCATTAGGATAGGCCCTAAATCCAAAATAACTGGTGTGTTTACAAAGGGGGGAATTTGAACACAGAGGTGTGGATGCACAGGGAGAAAGCTGTGTGAAGACAGAGGCAGAGACGGGAATGATGCGGTTATAAGCCAAGCGCTGCCAAGGACTTCCAGCAACGTCCAGAAGCTGGAAGGGGTGAGGAGGGACGCTCTGCTAGAATCTTCAGAGAGAGCATGGCCCTGTTGATGCTTTGACTTTAGACATCTGGCCTCCGGAACTATGAGAGAATAAGTCTTTGTTTTTATAAGCCATCTACTTTGTGGTAATTTGTTACGGTAGCCCCAGGAAATGAATACAGAGTGACTAGATAATTGGCCACAATGAGATGCTCAATTTAAGTAAAAATTCCTGTAAAATTTCAAAAAATAATATAAAAAATAGAAAACATGTTTTTCTTTTAAAAAGGAGTTTCTAGCAGTCTATTTGAGCAGACAGTGCATGCTCATGGTGCTCACATGAAAATCAATCTGGGAATGTGTGAAAAGCACCCCCTACTTCCTCTGCTCCCACTTACTCTCTTCATGGGCAACAGTTTTATTAGTTTCTTGTGTATTCCTCCCGGACAATTTTGTGCATATACAAGAAATTGAAGGACACATTCTCCCCCTATTTAAAAAACAAATCATAGCATCCTATATAGGCTCTGCGTAGCATCTTGCTTTTTTCACTCAATTATTTATCTTGGAAAACTTTCCATATGAATATATGAAGAGCATCTTGGTCCATTTTTATAGCTACAAAATTTTCCATTGTGTGCTTGGAATGATAATTTATTTGGCTGGCCCTGCCGTGACGGTCATTTAGATGGCTTCCAGGATTTTGCTTCCCCTCCTCCAGACCCTGGAAACCACCAATGTACTTTCTGTCTCTATGAATTTGACCACTCTTGGCACCTCATACGAGTGGCATCATTTGATGCTGAACTTTTAATCTGGTGTATTTCATTAGCAGGATGCCTTCAAGGCTTTTCTATGTGGGAGTGTGTGTCAAAATTTCCTTCCTTTTTAAGGCTGAAAAATATTGCACTGTATGTAGAGACCACATTTTGCTCATCCATTCATCCACGAATAGACTTTTGGCTTGTTCCCACCTTTTGGTTCTTATGAATAATGCCACTATGAATAAGGGGTTACAAATATGTGTTCAAGTCCCTGCTTGCAGTTCTGTTGGGTATCTACTCAGAAGTGGAGTTGTTGGACCAGGTGATAACTCTATGTTTAATTTTTTGAGGAACCTTCATACTGTTTCCACAGTGGCTGCAGCCTTTTACATTCTTGCCAACAGTGCACTGGGGTTCCAAGTTCTCCCCATCCTCGCTAATACCTTGCTTTTTTCACTCAATTATTTATCTTGGAAAACTTTCCATATGAATATATAAAGAGCATCTTGTTATTTTCTGATTTTTTAAAATAATAACCGTCTTAATGGGTGTGAAGTGGTATCTCAGGATTTTGATTTGCTTTTCTCTAATGGTTAGTAATATTGAGCACATTTTTATGTGCTTTTTGGCCATTTGGGTGTCATCTTTGGAGAAAAGCCTATTCAAGTTCTTTGATCATTTTTTAAAAATATTTATTTATTTATTTATTTATTTATCAAGGATAAGCAGGGGAGGGGCAGGGAGAGAGGGAGAGAGAGAATCCCAAGCAGGCTCTGCACCTGTAGTGCAGAGCCCGACGTGGGGTTTGAGCCCACGAATCGTGAAATCATGACCTGAGCCAAAACCAAGAAACAGACACTTAACCAACTGAGCCACTCAGGCGCTCCACTTTTTTATATATTCAAACACCACGATACATTTGCTACTTTTGATAAAAAATATATAACAGGCAGTAGTTATAACATAAGGACTTTTCTGCCTCACATTGAACAGAATTTATCCTTTCCTTTCCAACTCAGCGATGTCTTGCCCCCGTGACTTCACCGCTCTGCAGGACAGGAAAAACAGAGGTGTTGGCCATGATGCAAGCATCCAGATGTTGCCGTTGTTGAGCTAACACTTTCAACTTCTTGGTGTAAGATTTTCAGTTCATTTACTTAACATTTACTATGATCCTGCTATAGTGGGCACTGTTCTTGCAGTTGACAAAATGAAAGTGAACTAGAAATGGTTACTGTCTTTGTAGATCTTGCAGAGGAATAGACAAATAATTATAAGAGAAGGTGCAAGGGCTGTAGGTCAGTGGGAATGCAGCGAATGTTCTTGGGCATTACTCTAATTAGAAATGTCTTGGGCTCTATCACATGAGTCCAAAGACATAGAGGACTGTTACTGTATCAGATAATCATAAATTAGAACCAGAACAAAGGCTCTTTGCAATGTCTCCACCCTAAACTCATCACTTTCCTATAGGCTCTTCAGCTACAAACTGGTACAAAGGTGGGGTATAAATTCATAAAATCACGAGTAGTGAATAGTGGAGATGAGTCATTCTAATTAAATTTTTCTTGAACACCTACTGGATGACCAATATTGTGCTTAGGCAGGGTCATAAAAATACTTCTCTGATCTTCTCCACCTCAGCCTTGTAGTAAATCTACCTCCTGGGGCAAGACTGACAAAAATGGCATATGGTGCTTATGGCAGACATCACCAGTTGATGGTGGCTTTTACCCACTTAGTCCGTGGTGGCTTCCCAACCCATGGCCATCAGTCAATAAGAGTTGGCATTATAGATTAAGCCCATTTACTATTTGGTTGCTGAGGTCTCTATTTGGGTCTCCTCAAATTTGGGGGTCTCTATTAATGTCTGTTGCTTGGAGGAGAGAAAACTTTAGTGATTCAGGGAATGAAGCCAGAGAGGCTGTCCCCTTCTGGGCCTGGATTCTGGTGAGTTAAGGTTGCCACCTCTTTTTTTACTCCTAAGTTTATAATTTCTCTTTAAAAAATATTATGTTTAAGAACAAAAGCTTCAATGTGCTGGTCCTTGAAAAGAAACAGTCATCGCAGGCTTTCATTTGACTGATGTGTTCACACATTTGTTTTCATCCTGTTCGTCTCTGTATCCCGAGCTCCTGCCGTAGTGCTTAGGACATGATAGGGCTCAGAGAACATTAGCTGGATGAATGGCTGAATTTACAGGAAGCCAGAGTGTTGAGACTACCCATTTGGTTAAATAAAAGTACACGTAGATGGTAGTATAATCACCAAGTCATTGTTTCCCAGGCAAGGAGGAGTGTTCTCTGATAAGATTGCTACTTGAAAGCCATGTATTCAGGTATTCATTCATTCATTTATTCATTCAGAGTATGTTTGTCTTGGGTACTTGAGGGCAGACCAGGAGCATGATCCCCCAACCCAATGGAGCTTCCAGTCTAGTTGAGGTGACACACCTTGACACACCTTAGACAATTAAATACACAACTACAAACTGATAAATACTGGAAGAGAGAGTTCAAGAAAGAAGCAGTTTAGATGGGGTGTAAAGTAATCAAAACCACAATGAGATACCACCTCACACCTGTCAGAGTGGGTAACATTAACAACTCAGGCAACAACAGATGTTGGCGAGGATGCGGAGAAAGAGTGTTTCTTTTGCACTGCTGGTGGGAATGCAAACTGGTGCAGCCACTCTGGAAAACAGTATGGAGGTTCCTCAAAAAATTAAAAATAGAACATCCCTACGACCCAGCAATTGCACCAATAGGTATTTATCCACGGGATACAGGTATGCTGTTTCGAAGGGGCACATGCACCCCCATGTTTATAGCAGCACTATTGACAATAGCCAAAGTATGCAAAGAGCCCAAATGTCCATCGATGGATGAATGGATAAAGAAGATGTGGTATATAGATACAGTGGAGTATTACTTGACAATCAAAGAAGAATGAAATCTTGCTATTTGCAACTATGTGGATGGAACTAGAGGGTATTATGATAAGCAAAATTAGCCCAAGAAAGGGAAATATCATATGACTTCAGTTATATGAGGAATTTAAGAGACAAAACAGATGAGAATAAGGGAAGGGAAGCAAAAATAATATAAAAACATGGAGGGGAACAAAACATAAGAGACTCTTAAATATAGAGAACAAATGGAGGTTATTGGAGGGGTTGTGGGAGGGGGGATGGGCTAAATGGGGAAGGGGCATTAAGGAATCTACTCCTGTAATCATTATTGTACTATATGCTAACTAACTTGGATGTAAATTAAAAAATAAATAAGTTGTTAATAACAAAAAAATGGGGTGTAAAGAAAGGTTGGCTGGTGAAGAGGTGGGGTGGAACTCGGCACTCAGTCCTTCACCTGGAGATCTTCTGAGCCCTGACACATGCCCCAGAAGGAAGGACCGAGAGGGAACCAAGAAGCTTCCCTTGTTGTATCAGAGGTCCCTGGGTTCTTAGAGTGAACTGTTCTCCTCCATGAGTATGCAGTGTCTTATCTAACATGCTCTACCTGTGGTGGGATCGGAGTGTGCTTTCCAACATCATTAAAATTTTAGCTGCTCAGACTTTGGTTCCAGAGAGGCAATAAACTAAATATTTAAGAGGGCCTAGGATTAAAGTAGACAGACAACCCCAAAAAAGTCTCCTACTTTGTAATTATAAAAATTAGCATAGTTTCCACTTCATGAAAATGTACGCTTACAGTTTATTGGTTTTCACTTTATGGTGGCTTAACTAAATCTGAGCTTGGATTTTTAAAATTCCATAAAAATAGTGACTTGATTCTGTTCTATTTAAAGCTTCAATTTCTTTTCTCAATTTTATGAAACAATTTTAATTTTATGTCAGATTTCAAATCCTGGTAAGACTTTGGAATGCTTATGCTATTTGATTGGCTCCCTCCCTCCCTCCTTTTCTCCTTCTTTTTACTTCTTTCTCTCTCTCTCTCTCTCTCTCTTCCTTCCTTCCTTCCTTCCTTCCTTCCTTCCTTCCTTCCTTCCTT